>NC_057806.1:59661944-59771485 GCF_018294505.1 Triticum aestivum
GATATCACAGAAAGGGCTTTAAAAGAAATACCACAGTCGGGCGTCTTAGCGACACCACATAAAGGGCTTTAAAAGAAATGCCACAGTCGGACGTCGGGGCGACATCACAGAAAGGGCTTTAAAAGAAATACCACAGTCGGGCGTCTTAGCGACACCACATAAAGGGCTTGAAAAGAAAGTAAAATACAATTATGCCACAGTCGGACGTCTGAGCGACATCGCAAAAAGGGCTTTTATTCACAAGTAAATAATACTCATAATAAACATTCAATTTATGAGAATAAATGGGTTAGTCCATTCACAGAAATAATCATATAACCGGACTTAGCACTCAGGCGATTCACCGGAGTCTTTGTCATCAAAACTGAAATTTGATCAGGATAAGATAATATCGATCTTGGACATGGAATAGATGATTTGGAGGAAATATATGACTCTGCAGAGTTTGTACAAAATTTTTCCCACAGCCAATGGATTTCCGTAATCCCGAAGGACTAGTTCCGTTTACGGTTTTCGGAAGAAAACACAGCTATCCAGTACACACCCATCCTACCTCTCGATGCCAGGACTCACCCTAGACATCGTCCAAGAAAAACTTTTGAGACGGAGAGATCACAATCTCTAATAGCATGGGATCAAATTTATATACGCGCGCTCTAAGGGGTGCCCCCCTCTCGGTCCCAACCGGAAACACCCATGCCCCCTGACCGGATGACTGGCTTTAATCCAGGGCCATGGAACCATCATCACGGCCTCTCCTTTTTGGTGTGTACCAGGAAGTGGTTTACAACTTACTAAGCCATATTCCTTATGAAAAATCTGTGGTAGTACAAGGAAGGAAGAATGGAAGGAACTGGAATGATACGAGTTGACATTGAAGTCACATAGTCTGGCATAAGCCTGACATGCTACAACACTGCCATCTTACCCATCCTCATGCCAACACATGGCCATGCATACTCACATCCATCCACTTATGGATCATCGAACTCACTTACCTCAACATTGCATAAAATAACGTTCTTCAGTATGCTCATCAACATGCCATGAAACTAACTAAATGCAAAACATGCCAAGACACTCATCATATCAAAAGTTCAAACATGCTTGGCTGGTTCAGAGTAGTCGGAGCCTAGCTCGATGAAGTTCGCGGCTCCGTCACCTCCTTCGGTATCTACGGTATAAAGAAAATATATGCGCTATCGTAAATACCAAGGGGTGCACAAAAAGTATTCCAAATATTTTTCAAATAAACCTGATAAAAAACTAGACAAAATTTTAAAGAGAACAGAAAAAGAATCAATCAAAAATACCTTTCTGTTTAAAAGTTATAAAGGTTTTTGTCCAGGGACTCATCTGTAATGAAACAAAAAGTTCCCAGGGGCTAGCTTATAAAAACAGAAAACGCTTCGGCAGAAACTACGCCAGCCCAAAGGGAAAGCGCATTTGGCAGAAGGCGTTTTCAGAAAATGCTTTGTTTAGAAAGGACAGAGAGGCTGACAGCGGGTCCCGCCTGTCAGGTTTGAATATACGAACGGGGCGGCAGATTTCGCCGGTGCCCGAGAGACGCGGTGGTCGCGGGCGGCGATCCACGGCGAGGCAGGGGGATCGGAGGGTACCTCCGTGTTCAGGGCACCTTCCCGCGTCGGTTGGTGGTGGTGGTGGTCGCCGGCGAGTACCACGTCGACGGCGAGCTTTGCTCCGGCGGACGGCGGCTCGGGTGGTCGAGGGACTCGTCGGAGAGAGCTGCGAAGGACAAATTGATGCTGGCGTTAGCTTACTGGGTGCTAGAGGGAGTAACTGACGGGGTTTGGGCGCTAGAGACGGCCTCACCGGAGCGAATCGTGGTGGAGGCCGAGGCGGATCGGGGCGGCCGGAGTTGGGGAAGGAGACCTCCTCGAGGTCCTCCGGGTGGCTTGGCAGAGCTTTGGTGAGGTGTAGAGGTGGTGCGTGCTCGAGGGTGAGCTCGGGGGCCCTTTTTATAGGCGGCCCGAGGCGGTGGCCGTGAACGGGTGTCTCCGGTGAAGATTACGGCGGCGCAGGGCTTGGTCGGGGTAATTAGGGAGTTGTGCATCGTCGTTGAGGTCCACTGGTTCCATTTAGGTGCTAATCGGGCTGGGATTTGGTGCTATGGGCGAGTTCGACAGAACGGGGCGGCGCGGGCCCGTCGGCGGCAGTGAGCACGTTCCGTGCTTGCCGGGCCACGGCGACGGTGCCATGGGCATGCGCTGGCATGCATGAGGCCACACGGAGAGCAGAGGGGCGTTGGGCGGCGCCGAACGGCGTTGAGCCGCCGTTCCATCCCCTGTCGGCTGCCACGGGGGTTCGGCCGCCGCAAGACACGCCAGCGCGGGCGGCCAGGGGCGCCACCGACGCTGGGAGACGCCAAGCGCGCGTGCGGGGGTGCTGGCCAGGGAGAAGAAGCCGCGTGCAACGCGCCAAGCGCACTGTCAATGCGTGAGTGAAGCTGACGAACGAAAAACGACACTGAAGTCTGAATTTTCTGAAAATGAACAGCAACAGCGCAAGCAAGGTGTTCGACAGAATGAATTTGGCCTCTGGGGATTTTTCCTTGAGCTGAAACTTGGTGGAGTGGCTACTCATTGCTCCAGTAGGCTGCATGATTTTTAGTGGAATGTTTGGAGGAGTGTAGATATGAATTTCATCAAATTTGGCAAATCTGGTCCAAACTTGCAGAGACTGAATTTTGAAAAATTTGAAAAGATAAGGAGTGGATCAAGATGGTTCTGGGTTGTGGGTACAAAGGACTTTCCAGGAGAGTTGGTTTGAGGTCAAAACTCAAATGAAAAAGGGTACTTGCTTTGAAAAACTCTCAGGCTCCAAATAATTTTCAGAAATGATTTGAGGGGAAAAATAATTATAAAAAAAATCCAAAACTTGCTTGGATTAGTTGGGACAGAGAACTTAGGTTGATTACAAGGAGGAGGGGAGGTTTTGGAGGGGTTTTATCACATGGGCAAAATACAAAGTCATGGGTGGTTTTCAAGATATGAAAATCCCAAATTTTCATAGAGCTTCTTTTTAAAAGAAAAAGATTAAACTCACAAAATAATTTGAGAGGGAACCAACAGAGAAGAAGTTTCAAAAGATCAAACACCATAGCTTGAAAAAATAAAACCTTGCCAAAGAAAAGGAAGTTTTTAAGAGGAAGGATTTCTGGAAAAATTTTAAATGCCCTCTTTTAAAATCCAACAAAGTTTTTGATGAAAACCAAATTTAAAATTTTGGAGTGTCAAACGGATGGGTCTTGTCCATCACATCATTCTCCTAATGATGTGACCCCGTTATCAAATGACAACTCGTGTCTATGGTTAGGAAACTTTAACCATCTTTTGATCAATGAGCTAGTCTAATAAAGGCTCACTAGGGACACGGTATTTGTTTATGTATCCACACATTTATTTAAGTTTCTGGTCAATACAATTCTAGCATTAATTATAAACCTTTATCTTGATTAAGGAAATATAATAATAACCATTTTATTATTGCCTCTAGGGCATATTTCCATTAGTCTCCCACTTGCACTAGAGTCAATAATCGTGTTCATATCGTCATGTGATTAACACCCGTAGTTCACATCGCCATGTGACTAACACCCAAAGAGTTTACTAGAGTTAATAATCTAGTTCACATCGCCATGTGATTAACACCCAAAGATTTTACTAGAGTGTGATCATGTTTTGCGTGTGAGAGTGGTTTTAGTCAACGTGTCTGTAACATTCAGATCCATGTGTACCTTGCAAATGTCTATGTCTACAATGCTTTGCATAGAGCTACTCTAGCTAACTATTCCCACGTTCAAACATATCTAGATTGAGACTCAGAATAATCTGGATCAGTGTTAAAGCTTGCATCAACGTAACCCTTTACAACGAACCCTTTATCACCTCCATAACCTCGAAAAATTTCCTTAGTCCTCTTTTGATACCTAAGGATAATTTTGACCGTTGTCCAGTGATCCACTCCTAGATCACTATTGTACCCCCTTGCAAAACTCGTGGCAAGGCACACAACAAGTCTGGTACACAGCATGGCATACTTTATAGAACCAATGGGTGAGGCATAGGGAATGACTTTCATTCTTTCTCTATCTTCTGCCGTGGTCGGGCTTTGAGTCTTACTCAACTTCACACCTTGCAACACACACAAGAACCCTTTCTTTGACAGATCCATTTTGAACTTCTTCAAAACTTTGCCAAAGTATGTGCTTTGTGAAAGTCCTATTAAGCATCTCGATTCATCCCTATAGACATTGATGCCCAATATATAAGCTGCTTCACCGAGGTCTTTCATTGAAAAATTCTTATTCAAGTATCCTTTTATGCTATCCACAAATTCTATATCATTTCCAATCAACAATATGTTATCCACATATAATATCATAAATGCTACGGAGCTCCCACTCATTTTCTTGTAAATACAGGCTTCACCATAAGTCTGTATAAAACCATATGCTTTGATCAACTCATCAAAGTGTATATCCCAACTCTGAGATGCTTGGACCAGTACAGAGATGGATCGCTGGAGCTTGCACACTTTGTTTGCACCCTTAGGATCGACAAAACCCTCTAGTTTCATCATATACAACTCTTCCTTAAGAAATCCAATAAGGAATGCAGTTTTGACGTCCATTTGCCACATTTCATAATCGTAAAATGCAGCAATTGCAAACATGATTCGGACAGACTTAAGCATCGCTACAAATGAGAAAGTATCATCGTAGTCAACCCCTTGAACCTTTCGAAAACCTTTCATCACAAGTCGAGCTTTGTAGACAGTGATATTACCATCAGCGTCTGTCTTCCTCTTGAAGATCCATTTGTTTTCAATGGCCTGTCGATCATCGGGCAAGTCCACCAAAGTCCACACTTTGTTCTCATACATGGATCCTGTCTAATAACATGACTTCAAGGACAGGATTACCATACCACTCTGGTGCGGAACATGTTCTGGTCGACCTACAAGTTTAGTAGCAACTTGATCCAAAGTTCATGATCATCATCATTAGCTTCCTCTCTAGTTGGTGTAGGCATTACAGAAAAGTTTTTCCTTGGCGTGCTACTTTCCAATTCGAGAGAAGGTACAACAACTTCATCAAGTTCTACTTTCCTCCCATTCACTTCTTTCGAGAGAAACTCCTTCTCTAGAAAGGACCCGTTCTTGGCAACAAAGATCTTGCCTTCAGATCTGTGGTAGAAGGTATACCCAATGGTCTCTTTACACTACTAGGGAAAAGGCTAGCAGCAGCGCGGGTTTTAGGTGTATCAGTAGCGCGGGGACTGGCACTACTAATAAGGCGCTACAGCTAACACATAGCAGTAGCACGTGCTCACCAGCGCTACTGCTACACAAGTGTAGCAGCAACGCGCTTAGTGGAAGCTCGCTACTGCTAGTAGCTCTACCTTCATAATCGGTCGCCTAGCTTGCCTTCCACACTGAGTAGAGTCCAATTTGGACATGGGTATTGTCTTCAGCCTTCGTATCTTCACAGCCCATCAGTTCGGCCCAACAGATAACAGGCCGGATGCCCGAGGACCCTTTAGTCTAGGACTCCCTCAGTAGCCCCTGAACCTGGCTTCAATGACGAGGAGTCCGGCGCGCAGATTGTCTTCGGCATTGCAAGGCGGGTTCCCTTCTCCCTAACTCCTAAGGTAGCCTTCGGATATGTCGATCGTATCCGGTCTTGTGTATATAATTGCAGAAAATACAATACTCCACGAGTCCAATCCGCTGACAACTGTTTATGACATTGTACACGCCTGCCCAGTTATTATTCCCAACCGTTGGCTAGCCCGTTGCCCCACACCTCGGGAGGCGGTTTTATTGGCACGTCTTGTCAGAGCAGAGATCGTGTCCCCTTATTCACGTGATTTTGAATAATGTAGGTACAGGTAACCCAGCCGTCCCCTGGGCACAACTCTTTGAGGATAGGTAAGTTCTAAGACCCAGGAGGGGACGTTCGATATTCAGGGCCTTTATATTGGGACCCAGACTTATCTTTCTCTTCTGCGCTTGCTTCTTTCTCAACCCCAGCCTCCTCGAGTTCCAATCACCACCAGCCCCAATCATGTCTGGGTCCAGCCGTTCAGGCCGGTGGGTGGCCTCTTCCGTCACGGAGGAGGACATTACGAAGCTCCGCGTAGCGAGGTACCTGACCCCAGAAATCCTCCATCGGCTTCCTGCTGAGGGGAAGATTATTCCCACCCCCAAGTCTGGCAAGAGGGTAGTATTTGTGTCTCACTTCCTCCATGGGTTAGGGTTCGCGCTTAACCCCTTCGTCCGGGGGCTCATGTTCTACTATGGGCTAGATTTTCACGATCTGGCCCCGGACTCTTTTCTCCTCATCTCGGCATTCATCGTCACATGTGAGGCCTTTCTCCAGACTCCTCCACACTTTGGTTTGTGACTCAAGACCTTCGATGTGAGACCATGGGTGATGGAGGAGGAGCAGGCAGAGTGTGGCAGCATTGTAATAAGCAAGCTTGCCAGCGCGGTTTGGTTTGAGGGATCCTTCGCCGAGTCTTCCGAATTATGGCAGCGGGGGTGGTTTATGTCAACGAGCTGCGGGGCTCCAAATGGGTGGATACGCCTGTGTTCCGACCGGGCCCTCCAACTCAGCTTGCTTCATGGATCAACAAGGGATCGGACTGGGGATCCGTTAATGAGGTGCAGACTCTGCAAGGCTGCATCTGAAGCCTTACCGAGAAGGGCATCGATCTTGTGAACGTCGTTCAAGTAATGCTGGTCCGTCGGATCCTGCCGTGTCAACGGCGGCCTCTCCGTATGTGGGAGTTTAATCCAGAAGGGTGGTGGACTCTTCAGCACTTCTTCAGCGCTACGCATGAAGCAATGTGGAAATTATATTTCGGGGAGCGAGAGCAATTGCCGGACACCACCGAAGACGTCGGCCTCGACTGCAATCATCCGGACACTCCGGTAAGTATTCAATCGTTGTACACCTTTCATCCAAGCATCCCATGACAAGACACTCAGCAACTCGTCCTTATACAGGACTGGATAAAGAAAGCGGTGCTAATCTGGTGTTCGGCGCCCCTTCCCGAAGACCCTGCGTCCGCCCTACTGACGCGGATGTTGACTCCGACACCGTACTTGGTGTCTGCAGAGGGGGGTGGGAGCAGGGAGCCCAGAGGCGATGCCCATCCTGAGGGTGATTTAGGCTCTGTGTTCGGGGAAGCCGAAACCCTTTTGCCCAGGGGTAAAGGTGTGGAGGGAGCACTTCATGGCAAGAAGAGGGCTGCTTCTGGAGGTCAAGAGGGGAAACCTTCCAAGAAAGGGAAGTTGCCATCGTCGGGCGGTTTGGGCCGGGCAAGCGATGCCGTCGTAGAGCTTGATGATGAGGACGAACCTCCGGCCAGACCGTAAGTGAAGTAGGGCACTTTAACCGTACCTCATTCTTTTCCTTATTACTGAAATAATCCTCTGACATGCGTATATCCTCGAAGGATAACACCTGGTGTTTCTCAATCGTCCTCCTCCTCGGGGGACCTTCTTCCGAAGATGATGGAGAGTGACACGCCTTCTCCGGCCTCTTCGCCCAACAGGGCGGATAATCTCGAGGTGTCGTCCCAGAGGGATCCGCCCAACCGGCAGGTAGCGCAAGAAACAAGGAAGGAGGTACCTGAAGGTGGCGCCTCTGTAACTCAGGGTTTGGGAATCAAGAATGACGGCCCCGAACTGTCCGGTTTACAGCCAGAGACAATGTTGCGAATTCCTTCAAAGGGATGTCGTGCTTCGGCAGTGGTGTTCGAAGACCCAGGAGTGCCGGAGACGCTGACGGACATGCTGCGACGAGCGTCCGTTTCAGAGGAGCACCGTGCCTTAATGAGCACGGTGGTCGAAAAGGTTTTATCCGCAAAGAGCAGGTTGAACAAGGCCTTTACAAGCCTTCTGAGGGGTTTTGAGGTTTGTGACGTAATGTTGTCAATTGGATAATATTAATAGGATGCACCTGTTGTGTATGCAGTAGCCCCTGAGACTCGGATCGCCTTCCAAAGGAGGCGATCGGGGGATCAAAAAGATATTTTCAGGTGCTAACCTAGGTTTAATTTGGAATGCAGGCTGTCTCCCCTCCCGCCACTGCCCGAAATTCCGAGGATGACATTGCTTTGATCAACAGGCGTCTTGACAACTCGCAAGGTATATATTTCGAGTATTTCTTACACCAATGTGCTTGTAATTTAAGCTTGACTCTGAAAAGAGTTTGGTATGAAATGTGCATGAATGCAGATGGTGCTTCCGCCGTGGAAGCCCTTCGGGAGGAGGTAGCCCAGGCCAAGGAGCAGGCCCGGTTTAGTAATGCGGCTGCCAAAAAGGCATCAGCTGAATTGAAGGCTGAGCAAGCCGCGCGGCGTCAAGACAAGGAGATGATATCCACCATGGCGCGCGAGTTAGAAAATGTGGCTAGCCGCTATAAATTTCTTGAGAAGGAAAATGAAGCCAAAATGGCTGAACTTGACAAGGCCTTACGAGAGGAGAGAGAAGCGCAATCTGAATCCAGAGCAACCCGTGAGGAGATCCGGCAAGCTGGGGAAATTGTGGCTGACAAGCCCTTTTTGCTACAGGCTAGGTTCGGCGATCCGAACTATGCTCATCTTAACCAAGTATGGACTTCTTCGGACAATTTTTTAGATTTGTCAAAGAGTTATTCCGATGCGGCGCAGTTTTATCAGGCGCAAGAGGGGCATGCAATGGAGAAGCTTTTTTGGTCACAATTTGGCGCGTTGAAGCGCCCTCTGTTTCTTAATGAACAGATGTCCCAGTGGGCCGAGCTACATAGGATATCCGGCGCAGCCATGAAGGACGTCATAGTCCGGTTGTGGCCGACTGAACCTGTTCTGAGTAGTTACTTAGGCCTAGTGTAGCGGTTTGCTGTCGCGGTGCCACGTATCGACGCTGTGAAGCGGTCGGAGTGCATTGAAGGTGCACGAATGGCCTTCACCCGTGTCAAGACATTCTGGGGGAAGATGAAGGCCACCGACGTTGCGATGAAGAGTCTACCCAAAGGCAAGGACCGTCCGGAACCGGAGCGTTATTTTGAAGACATTTTGGAGGGCGCCCGCTTGATAGAGGGCCAGTGCTCGAAAAACATGATGTCCGAGTGATGTGTACAAGGGTTGTAACACACAACTGTATAGTTAATCTAGTTTTATGTTTTGCTCGAGAGCTTGTATTCCTCCTGTGCGGCCGTTTTAATATAAATTGAAAGTTTTCCAGTCGTCGGCTTCAACCACCTCGTAGGAAATACGGGGGTGTTCAGAAAGGCATTGAATCACTCTTTATCCTACGTCTTGGTCCAGAAAGGAGGTGATAATGCGGCAAACCAGGCAATCGGACTATAGGGCGTTAACACTTTCACTTAGCCGTAGGAGTTTTGTGGTGGGGCTACGACATAGCCCCTGGTATGTATGCGGCGTATCCTAATATTGTGCCTTACATGATTTGATTTGAAAAAGATCCTTCGTATAACACGGAGAATCGCTAAGGATTCGAATAAGTCGTCAAGTGGTTGACCAGCTCTCGCCGCATCATGACAGTCAGTTTTTGGCTTTCTGTACAGAGGCGCTCATCTGGTCAAAGCCAGGGCACAATCGCAGTAGTTCTCCCTTTACTACCTTAGCCGATAGAGCGGAACGTAGGGTAGCAAGCACAGGAGCCGGGCAACCCAACTATTGACCAAAGACAATGATTCGGAGCTGATGCATATAAGGCCAAACTTGCGACGCCGAAGTGCGCTAGAGAGATGTTCGGACTTTTACTGGCGACTCATTTGTTCCCATACCGAGCCCTTGGCAAGTTATGCCGAGGTGCATCTTGTAACACAGCCAATGCGGCCGTACTCATTGTATGAAGAGTATTTAAGATTTGCTCGGAGAAAGTTTACTGGGAGTGGAGCAATATGCCAGTGATAAATTCATATATATATATAAAAGAAGAACCACAACCCGGCTATTTGACATGCTCGGGGTCAGGAACGGAGGAAAAAGGTATAGTACAGGCTCAAAATAATGAGTGCGGTCTACAAAAAGCTATTTTGGACCTCCTGTCGCACGTCTGTGCCGCCCGTCCTCTGGGAGGGGAGTTTTCAATGAAAGTAGCCCCTGAGGTGAGTGCACGGGTCCGAACTCCGATAGAGTCCGACTAGATGCTGTCCTGATGGTCACATGCTTTTAAGAGATAATAAAGAAAAATATGTAAAACAGATAAAAAATGTTACAGGAATTTTCCAGGGTTGACCGTATTGTGCTTTCGCTAGTGCCCATGGTATCTTGAGCGCATAGTGATGCATGCGTGGTGTGAATCTTGCCGGTATAGCGGGAGGGTGGCGGAAGCCGAACTGCTACTTCTGTTTCGGGAGTGGTCGAACTTCAGAGGGAAACTGTTTCTGGCCCCTGGTGTTCGGCTGGCGAGCCGCTCTGTCATATTTATCGCCTGGTGGCCTCCTCCCATTGTGTTCGGCGTTAAGTTTGCCTCCCTGCTTAAAGACCCAACCATTTCTGTTGGTGTGATTAGCTGGCTTATCAGGGTGGCCGTGAATTTGACAAGGTCGGTCCAATATCCTGTCGAGGGTGGATGGTCCATCCTGGTTTGCCTTAAATGGCTTCTTCCGTTGACCGGTTTTGGGATTGTGAAATCCGGCGTTGACCGCTGTGTCGCGTAATCTTTCACTATTGCTGCGATTGTTATGTTCGTTTAGTCGTGTCTTGCCGTTGCCGTCTCGGATTTCGGAAGTGCCCGGGTCGTCGGCGTTGTTGCTTTTACGAGCGAGCCAGTTTTCTTCTCTTGCACAAAAGCGAGTCATTAGAGCGGTAAGGGCTGTCATGGATTTAGGTCCTTCCTGGCCGAGGTGACGTGCTAGCCATTCGTCCCGGACGCTATATTTGAAGGCCGCAAGGGCTTCCGCATCCAGACAGTCGACAATTTGGTTCTTTTTGACTAAGAACCTAGTCCAGAGTTCCCTGGCTGACTTGCCGGGCTGTTGGACAATATGACTTAAGTCATCGCAATCTGATGGCCGGACATATGTTCCTTGGAAGTTGTCACGAAAGGCATCTTCCAAATCTTCCCAGCTGCCAATAGAATTTTCTAGCAAACTGTTTAGCCAGTACTGCGTTGGCCCCTTAAGCTTGAGAGGTAGGTATTTAATGGCATGAAGGTCGTCTCTGCGAGCCAGGTGGATATGGAGGAGGCAATCCTCAATCCATACTGCGGGATCTGCTGTTCCATCGTATGATGCGATGTTGATGGGTTTAAACCCGTCTGGAAATTCATGCTCCATTACCTCGTTGGTGAAGCAAAGAGGGTGTGCGGCTCCTCTATGTTGGTCCACACTGTGAAGCACCTCCGGCGGACTCCGCTTACGGTTTTCGGACCGAGCGTGCTCGGGTCTGTTGTGTCTGAATAGATAACCGTTATTACTGGCCGGGGCATGTCTCCGCGATCTGTGTGTTGATTTTGTGTGTCCTATTCTACCCTCCAGGTCTTGTTGGATGTCGCGAGTGTTCCCCCGAGCTTCTTTATTCTTGTTTGGACGGCCGAATGGGTTGGTATGGTGCTCTTCTTGGGCTGTTGCTTTGTCCGGACCGTACTGTGGTCGGCCTACCAACTTATTCAATGGTGGTGTGGGCTCCAACGCCTTGCCATCGTATTGAGGGAGCAACCTACAGTTGTGATTGCTTTTGTCTGGGCCGCTAAGGCCGTATTCTTCGGCGGCCAGGACCTCGGTCCATTTGTCATTGAGCAGATCTTGGCTTGCTTGAAGCCGCAGCTGCTTTGTCCTTAGATTCCTTGCTGTGGCTATTAGCCGGTGTTTAAAGTGCTCCTGCTCGAGAGGTTCCTTAGGCACGATGAATTCCTCGTTGCCGAGGCTCTCCTCTTCCTCGGAGAGTGGGAGATAATTACTATCCTCTAAGTCTCTGGATATGACTTGTTCATCAGGGCTATCTTGCCCGCTTTCCTGGTCCTCCTATTCGGATCCTGTCTCAACAGGGCCTTTATTGTCCGGAGTATTGTCACCTCCGATTCTTGTATTGTTTTCTCTTGAGTGATGTGACTGAGAGTGGCGCCGGGGGCGCAGGTGTTCGGACTATGTACCAGGAGGCTTATCCTCGACTAGATCCTCCTTGTCATCGTTGAGATCGTCGTTGGGTGTGTCTACCATGCACACGTCATACCAGGAAGTGATCGCCCCGCGTCTAGCGGATAGTAAGCTCTGGCCTTGCACCTCATAGTCGTTGGTGTCTTCGGAGCAGAGGCCAGGTGTGTTGGTTGTGTCTTCGACGGTGGCTATGAAGTGGGTGGCGGGTGAGAAGCAAAATTCTCCATCATCCACCGTAAGGTTGAACCGGACATAGTTCAGCGATGAGCCATCGGCCAGGGATAGGTTTTTTAGTGAGCTTAGTAGATCACCAATAGGCCAGTGCTGAAGACATCTGTGGAGCTGAAATTGAATATCGATAAATGATCGAGTTCGGTATCCGCGAGCTCGCAGGGTTCGAAACTCGATATCGGAGACGAGTCCGGGGTTCAGTTGATGCAGGTATCGTATGAAGTGGGATCTGTGCGCGGCTCCAACGCCACAGACTCGGTAGCCCCCGTGATGGGGTTGAGTCTCCCATCTTTGGATGTTTTGACCCGCTCCAGATCTAAGGCCGGAGTTGTTACAGGAGCTATCTCCTGGATGCAGCCCAATGACAGGTTTAAGCCATGTTAATCAGGCGAAGGGGAGCGGTTGCCGCGGTCCCAAATCCGTAGAAGATCAAGTCTCCATAAATGTCCGCGACACAGTTCAGGCTTCCGAATCTGACCTGATGGCCAGGGGCGTAGCTATCGATCTGCTCCAGATGGCCAAGTGAGTTGGCCCGCAGTGAGAAGCCGCCGAATACGAAGATCTGTCCGGGGAGGAAGGTTTCTCCCTGGACCACGCCATTACTGACGATCGAAGGAGCCATTGAACCTTTCATCGACGGCACAGTGGAACTCTCAATGAAAGCACCAATGTCACTGTCAAAACCGGCGGATCTCGGGTAGGGGGTCCCGAACTGTGCGTCTAGGATCGATGGTAACAGGAGACGGGGGACACAATGTTTACCCAGGTTCGGGCCCTCTCTATGGAGGTAATACCCTACTTCCTGCTTGATTGATCTTGATGAATATGAGTGTTACAAGAGTTGATCTACCACGAGATCGTAATGGCTAAACCCTAGAAGTCTAGCCTATGAGTATATGGTAATGAATCTGTCATATCCTGACTATGCTCTCCGGTTTATATAGACACCGGAGAGATCTAGGGTTACATGAGGTTGGTTACATAGGAGGGAATCTTCATAATTGGTCACCTAGCTTGCCTTCCACGCTGAGTAGAGTCCAATCCGGACACGAGTATTGTCCCCTGGCCATCAGGTCAGATTCGGAAGCTTGAACTACATCGCGAATATCCGTGGAGACTTGATCTTCAAGGGATCTGAGCCCGCGACGGTCGCTCCCCCGCACCCCGATGAACATGACTAAAATCTGTCATCGGATCACACCCAGGAGGTGGTTCCTGCTGCTGCAACGGCCTTGGAGCCAAAGCAGATCATGCCATCTGAGGCCGCAGAGTCTGCGGCATTGGAGCCACACACGGACTCAACGCCCTATAATATTCGCTTTAAAGGAATTTCGGACTTGTCTCCCGCTATAAATTCCGAACTGTGTAAGCCTGCGGACACCGAGCTAGATCGGCTATGGATCTTTGAGTTCAGCGCCGCTGATGTTTTCCAGCACTCGCCTTTGGGTGACGTGCTAAAATCTTTAAAGAATTCATCCTTGGAGTAGGACTCATAGCCGAACTATGTACGGTTCGAGCTAGAGACGGATGACGAAGAATTTTGCTTCCCACCCGCCACCCACTTCATAGCCACCGTCGATGACTTAACCGACATGCTTGACTGTGGCTCCGAAGACATCGACGGTGGGGACGACGATGCCGATAAGGAGCAAGGCCAAGACCCGTCGTTCACTAGACGTTGGACGACTACCTCTTCGTACGACATGTACATGGTTGATACACCCAAAGGATCCGGCGACGACGAAGAAGAGCCACATGCGAATAAAACCTTTGAGACGCAATCCAAGCGCCGACGCCCCAAGCGCCATTCTAAGCCTTGTCGCTCAAAGGACGACAACACTAGCACCGGAGAAAATAGTACTCCAGGCGACGACGAAAACAATGAAGACCCTGTCGGAGCTGCATCCGAACAGGAGGAACACGGCAACAGGAAAGACAACCCTGATGAACAGGCCATAGAAGATGACTCGGAGGATGATAGTTACCGTCCACCCTCCGAGGAGGAGACAAGCCTCGGCAACAAAGACTTCATCATGCCTGAAGATCCTCTGGAGCAGGAGCGCTTTAAGCTTCAGCTCATAGCAACTGCAAGAAGCCTGAAAAAGAAACAACGGCCGCTTCAACCAGAACAACATCTACTCGTCGACAGATGGACTGATGTCCTGACAGCCGAAGAATACGGCCTCAAGTGCCCAGCCAAGAGCTATCCGAAATGCAGACTGCTACCTCAATTCGATGAGGAGGCACTGGAACACATATCTCCCTTTCATAACGCGGAACAACCACCACGTAGTCGAGACAGGGCGGCCGATCGACCACCCCACGGTCAAGATAAAGCGGCAACTCAGTCCTCACAGCAGCCGGCCCCACCACCCCGAAAAATAGAGGTGGAAGAATTTGGGGTCACACGTACGACCTCCGGCAAACCCTAGAGAGTAGAGCAGGACATACAAGATCGATCTACGGATCGCGAGGACGTGCCTCGAGGCACGACGACGGCTACCTATTCAGACATGACAAACCTAACTACGCCCAGGCCGAATACCGCAAACAAAGTCCATCAGAGCTATGCCGCGATGTGGCCCGATACAGAGGTGCCGCACACCCTCTCTGCTTCACAGATGAAGTACTGGATCACGAACTCCCTGAGGGGTTCAAGCCCATCAATATCGAATCATATGATGGCACAACCAATCCAGCAGTGTGGATCGAAGATTTTATTCTCCACATCCACATGGCCCGAGGAGATGACCTCCACGCCATCAAATACCTCCCATTAAAGCTCAAAGGACCAGCTCGACACTGGCTAAATAGTCTGCTTGAGAACTCCATCGGCAGCTGGGAGGACTTGGAAGAAGCCTTCCTCGACAACTTCCAAGGTACATATGTCCGGCCACCCGATGCCGATGACTTAAGCCACATAGTTCAACAATCCAGAGAATCAACCAGAAAATTCTGGACTAGGTTCCTAACAAAAAAGAACCAAATCGTCGACCGTCCGGATGCTGAAGCCCTAGCGGCCTTTAAGCATAGCATCCGGGACAAATGGCTCGCCCATCACCTCGGCCAGGAAAATCCAAGGTCCATGGCAGCCCTCACGGCACTTATGACCCGCTTTTGCATGGGAGAGGATAGTTGGCTTGCTCACAGTACAAACACAGCCAACGAAACAGGCCCCTCCGCGGCCAACAACAGCACCGGCAAGCTCCAGCGCAACAGACACAAACACCGCAGCAACGACGATAATACCGATGACACAACAGTTCATGCCGGATTCAGTGGCTCCAAGTCCGGCCAGCGAAAGAAGCCCTATAAAAGGAGCAACGAACGACCATCCAGCTTGGACCGCATACTTGATCGTCCTTGCCAAATACATGGCACCCCTGACAAACCGGCAGACCATACTAACAGAGATTGTCGGGTCTTTAAACAAGCCAGCAAGGTAAACAAAAAAAAGGGGAATCACAGAGCGAGGGCGATGACGAGGAGCCCCGGCAGCTGAGCACTGGGGGGGGGGGCAAAAGACATTTCCCCCTCAAGTCAAAACGGTGAACATGATATACGCCACACACATCCCAAAAAGGGAGCGTAAGCGAGCACTCAGGGACGTTTACGCGGTAGAGCCAGTCGCCCCAAAATTCAATCCGTGGTCGTCGTTCCCGATCACCTTTGATCGCCGAGATCATCCAACTAGCATCCGCCATGGTGGTTCAGCCACACTTGTCCTCGACCCAACCATCAACGGATTTCACTTGACACGAGTCCTAATGGACGGTGGTAGCAGCCTCAACCTGCTCTATCAGGACACAATGCGGAAGATGGGCATTAACGCCTCACGAATCAAACCAACAAAGACTACCTTTAGAGGAGTCATACCAGGCATAGAGGCCCGTTGTACGGGCTCAACAACGCTGGAGGTAGTATTCGGTTCCCCGGATAACTTACGAAGCAAAGAACTAATCTTCGATATCATCCCATTTCGCAGCGGCTATCACGTCCTGCTCGGACGAACCGCGTTCGCTAGATTCAATGCGATACCACATTATGCTTATCTCAAGCTCAAGATGCCCGGTCCACGTGGCGTCATTACAGTAAATGGAAACACGGAACGCTCCCTCCGTACAAAGGAGCACACCGCCGCCCTAGCAGCAGAAATACAGAGCGGCCTTCTCAAGCAGCATCATCATCCGGCTGCCGAGCCCCTGGACATCATCAAGAGGGTCCGGACAACACTACAACAGGACAGCTCGGCTCGTCACGAGCCGAATTAGCAATTCGGCCTCTGTCCCAGCCCTGATGAGGCAACGGCATTACTGCCGCGCGTACATAAACTATGCATTCAAAACCCCCATGGGTATCGATGGAGGCATAACTCGTTCATGATCCAAAGTACGGCTTGACCGACCCTGGGATTCGCCCGCTTTTACCTTTTTCATGGATTTTCTTGTCTTTTCAAGGTGTATACGGACAACCCGCTTTCAGAACACACCAAGGAGGCAAGGAGCTTTGGTGTACAGGGGAACCCCCAGGTGATATCTAATAAACGATTACCACACTTGTTTTACATACCAACATGCAACCCGCCCTTGGTTACGGCATGTTAAATAGCCTTCCTTGCTCATCGCACTACTTGTACAAAGTACACCTCGACGTACTAGTTACATCACAATGGTGAATAAATCGTGGCGTCAGCTCATTACTTCATTTTTTACGTTTCCTCACCGTAGTATCTATTACTCATTGCACACGTACACCATGGTATGCACTGCTACGCCAGGGGCTTCATTACACCCCGCATCGCGGCAATAAAAGTCTGAACACTTTTATAGTACAGTTCGGCACCCCGAACTTATAACATTATATGCATCGGCTCCGAATCATGTCTTTGGTAAATAGTTGGGTTGCCCTGCTCCTATGTTTACTACCTTACAATCCGCTATATTCGCTAGGGTAGTAAAGGGAGAACTACTACGATTGTGTCCTGGTTATTCCGGACGAGCACCTCAGTAGAGAAAGCCGAAAACTGACTGTCATGATGCGGCGAGAGCCGGTCAGCTGTTCATGAGGTTCCAAATGTTGGAGATTTTTTCCGCTTCTTGCGAAGAATTGGTTCTTCCGATTAGGTGTGTATCACGCCCCTAATTCGGCCTTCCGAACACCAGGGGCTTCGCCAACCTTATTAATTGTCAAACTCCTATGGCTAAGTGAGGGCGGTAAAGGCCGCATAGTCTGATTGCCTTGTTCGTTGCGCTAAACACCTCCTTTAAGGACCAGAATGTGGAGTGAAGAGTGTTTAGATTTATCCTGAACACCCCCGTGCTATCTACGTGGGGGCAGAAGCCGATGACTGGTCAACCCTCAGATTTAATAAACGGCCGCACAGGAGGCAAAATTTAAATCATAAACACCTCATGGGAATATAACATCCTTCAAACATTGCTCCGCCACAAGGCGTGACCCCTCCAGAACACCGTCAAAATAGTGCTCGGGTCGATGATGCTCCTTGCCCTCCGGTGGTCCCTTGGTCATCAGCTTCTTGGCATCCAGCTTCGCCCAATGCATCATGACGCGGGCGAAGGCCATACACGCACCTTCAATGCAGAACGACCGCTTTACGGCTTCGAGCTGCGGATAGGCACTCACAAGCCGCTGCACAAGTCCGAAGTAGCTGCTAGGTATAGGATCGGCAGGGCACAGCCGGACTATCAGGTCCTTCATGGCTAGCTCTGCCAACCTATGCAGCTCGACCAACTGCTTTAGCTGGTCGCTAAAGGGCACCGGATGTTCGGATCCCAAACGCTGGGACCAAAATAGCTTCTCTGTAGACATCCCTTCTTCGGCTCTGTAATGAAGGAAATATGCCCTAGAGGCAATAATAAAGTTATTATTTATTTCCTTATATCATGATAAATGTTTATTATTCATGCTAGAATTCTATTAACCGGAAACATAATACTTGTGTGAATACATAGACAAACAGAGTGTCACTAATATGCCTCTACTTGACTAGCTCGTTGATCAAAGATGGTTATGTTTCCTAGCCATAGACACGATTTGTCATTTGATTAACGGGATCACATCATTAGGAGAATGATGTGATTGACTTGACCCATTCCATTAGCTTAGCACTTGATCGTTTAGTATTCTGCTATTGATTTCTTCATGACTTATACAAGTTCCTATGACTATGAGATTATGCAACTCCCATTTACCGGAGGAACACTTTGTGTGCTACCAAACGTCACAACGTAACTGGGTGATTATAAAGGTGCTCTACAGGTGTCTCCGAAGGTACTTGTTGGGTTGGCGTATTTCGAGATTAGGATTTGTCACTCTGATTGTTGGAGAGGTATCTCTGGGCCCACTCGGTAATACACATCACTATAAGCCTTGCAAGCATTGTAACTATTGGGTTAGTTGCGGGATGATGTATTACGGAACAATAAAGAGACTTGCCAGTAATGAGATTGAAATAGGTATTGAGATACCGACGATCGAATCTCGGGCAAGTAACATACCGATGACAAAGGGAACAACGTATGTTGTTATGCGGTTTGACCGATAAAGATCTTCGTAGAATATGTGGGAGCCAATATGAGCATCCAGGTTCCGCTATTGGTTATTGACCAGAGATGTGTCTCGGTTATGTCTACAAAGTTCTCGAACCCGTAGGGTCCGCACGCTTAAAGTTCGATGACGGTTATATTATGATTTTATGTATTTTGATGTACCGAAGGTAGTCCGGAGTCCCAGATGTGATCACGTACATGACTAAGAGTCTCGAAATGGTCGAGACATAAAGATCGATATATTGGACGACTATATTTGGACACCGGAATTGTTCCGGGTGAGATCGGGATAATATCAGAGGACCGGGAGGTTATCGGAACCCCCCGGGAGGTATATGGACCTTAATGGGCTTTAGTGGAAAGGAGGGGAAAGGAGCAAGTGAGGGGGCGCCCCCCAAGCCCAATCTGAATTAGGAGGGGGGGTCGGCCCCCCCTTTCCTTCCTCCCTCCTTCCTCTTCCTTCCCTCTCCCTCTCCAAATAGGAAAAGGAGGAGTCCTACTCCCGGTGGGAGTAGGACTCCCCCCTTGGGCGCGCCTCCTTCCCTTGGCCGGCCCTCTCCTCCCCTCCTTTATATACGGAGGAGGGGGGCACCCCATAGATACAAAAATTGATCTCTTGGATCTCTTAGCCGTGTGCAGTGCCCCCTCCACCATAATCCACCTCGATAATATCGTAGCGGTGCTTAGGCGAAGCCCTGCGTCGGTAGCAACATCATCATCGTCACCACGTCGTCGTGCTGACGGAACTCTCCCTCAAAGCTCGGCTGGATCGGAGTTTGAGGGACGTCATCGAGTTGAACGTGTGTAGAACTCGGAGGTGCCATGCATTTAGTACTTGATCGGTTGGATCGTCAAGACGTACGACTACATCAACCGTGTTGTGCTAATGCTTCCGCTTTCGGTCTACGACGGTGCGTGGACACACTCTCCCCTCTCGTTGCTATGCATCACCATGATCTTGTGTGGTCGTAGGAATTTTTTTGAAATTACTACGTTCCCCAACAGTGGCATCCGAGCCAGTTTTTATGCGTAGATGTTATATGCACGAGTAGAACACAAGTGAGTTGTGGGCGATACAAGTCATACTTCTTACCAGCATGTCACACTTTGGTTCGGCGGTATTGTTGGATGAAGCGGCCCGGACCGACATTACGTGTACGCTTACGCGAGACTGGTTCTACCGACGTGCTTTGCACACAGGTGGCTGGCGGGTGTCTGTTTCTCCAACTTTAGTTGAACCGGTTGTGGCTACGCCCGGTCCTTGAGAAGGTTAAAACAACACTAACTTGACAAACTATCGTTGTGGTTTTGATGCGTAGGTAAGAATGGTTCTTGCTCAGCCCGTAGCAGCCACGTAAAACTTGCAACAACAAAGTAGAGGACGTCTAACTTGTTTTTGCAGGGCATGTTGTGATGTGCTATGGTCAAGGCATGATGCTATATTTTATTGTATGAGATGATCATGTTTTGTTACCGAGTTATCGGCAACTGGTAGGAGCCATATGGTTGTCGCTTTATTGTATGCAATGCAATCGCCCTGTAATTGCTTTACTTTATCACTAAGCGGTAGCGATAGTCGTAGAAGCAATAGTTGGCGAGACGACAACGATACTATGATGGAGATCAAGGTTTCGCGCCGGTGACGATGGTGATCATGACGGTGCTTCGGAGATGGAGATCACAAGCACAAGATGATGATGGCCATATCATATCACTTATATTGATTGCATGTGATGTTTATCTTTTATGCATCTTATTTTGCTTTGATTGATGGTAGCATTATAAGATGATCTCTCACTAAATTTCAAGATAAAAGTGTTCTCCCTGAGTATGCACTGTTGCCAAAGTTCGTCGTGCCGAGACACCATGTGATGATCGGGTGTGATAAGCTCTACGTCCATCTACAATGGGTGCAAGCCAGTTTTGCACACGTAAAATACTCGGGTTAAACTTGACGAGCCTAGCATATGCAGATATGGCCTCAGAACACTGAGATCGAAAGGTCGAGCATGAATCATATAGTAGATATGATCAACATAGTGATATTCACCATTGAAAACTACTCCATCTCACATGATGATCGGACATGGTTTAGTTGATTTGGATCACGTGATCACTTAGATGATTAGAGGGATGTCTATGTAAGTGGGAGTTCTTAAGTAATATGATTAATTGAACTTAAATTTATCATGAACTTAGTACCTAATAGTATTTTGCATGTCTATGTTGTTGTAGATAGATGGCTCGTGCTGTTGTTCTATTGAATTTTAATGCGTTCCTTGAGAAAGCAAAGTTGAAAGATGATGGTAGCAATGACACGGACTGGGTCCGTAACTTGAGGATTATCCTCATTGCTGCACAGAAGAATTACGTCCTAGAAGCACCGCTAGGTGCCAAACCTGCTGCAGGAGCAACACCAGATGTTATGAATGTCTGGCAGAGCAAAGCTGATGACTACTCGATAGTTCAGTGTGCCATGCTTTACGGCTTAGAACCAGGACTTCAACGATGTTTTGAACGTCATGTAGCATATGAGATGTTCCAGGAGTTGAAGTTAATATTTCAAGCAACTGCCCTGATTGAGAGATATGAAGTCTCCAATAAGTTCTACAGCTGCAAGATGGAGGAGAATAGTTCTATCAGTGAGCATATACTCAGAATGTCTGAGTATAACAATCACTAGATTCAACTGGGAGTTAATCTTCTGGATGATAGCGTCATTGACAGAATTCTCCAATCACTGCCACCAAGCTACAAGAGCTTTGTGAGGAACTATAACATGCAAGGGATGGATAAGACAATTCCCGAGCTCTTCGCAATGCTAAAGGCTGCGGAGGTAGAAATAAGGACGGAACATCAAGTGTTGATGGTCAATAAGACCACCAGTTTCAAGAAAAAGGGCAAAGGGAAGAAGAAGGGGAACTTCAAGAAGAACAGCAAACAAGTTGCTGCTCAAGAGAAGAAACCCAAGTCTGGACCTAAGCCTGAGACTGAGTGCTTCTACTGCAAGCAGACTGGTCACTCGAAGCGGAACTGCCCCAAGTATTTGGCGGATAAGAAGGATGGCAAGGTGAACAAAGGTATATGTGATATACATGTTATTGATGTGTACCTTACCAGAGCTCGCAGTAGCACTTGGGTATTTGATACTGGTTCTGTTGCTAATATTTTCAACTCGAAATAGGGACTACGTATTAAGCGAAGACTGGCTAAGGACGAGGTGACATTGCGTGTGGGAAATGGTTCCAAAGTCGATGTGATCGCCGTCGGCACGCTACCTCTACATCTACCTTCGGGATTAGTTTTAGACCTAAATAATTATTATTTGGTGCCAGCGTTGAGCATGAACATTATATCTGGATCTTGTTTGATGCGAGACGGTTATTCATTTAAATATGAGAATCATGGTTGTTCTATTTATATGAGTAATATCTTTTATGGTCATGCACCCTTGAAGAGTGGTCTATTTTTGTTGAATCTCGATAGTAGTGATAGACATATTCATAATGTTGAAGCCAAAAGATGCAGAGTTGATAATGATAGTGCAACTTATTTGTGGCACTGCCGTTTGGGTCATATTGGTGTAAAGCGCATGAAGAAACTCCATACTGATGGACTTTTGGAATCACTTGATTATGAATCACTTGGTACTTGCAAACCATGCCTCATAGGCAAGATGACTAAAACACCGTTCTCCGGAACTATGGAGCGAGCAACTGATTTGTTGGAAATCATACATACTGATGTATGTGGTCCAATGAATATTGAGGCTCGCGGCGGGTATCATTATTTTCTCACCTTCACAGATGATTTATGCAGATATGGGTATATCTACTTAATGAAACATAAGTCTGAAACATTTGAAAAGTTCAAAGGATTTCAGAGTGAAGTTGAAAATCATCGTAACAAGAAAATAAAGTTTCTACGATCTGATCGTGGAGGAGAATATTTGAGTTATGAGTTTGGTCTACATTTGAAACAATGCGGAATAGTTTCGCAACTCACGCCACCCGAACACCACAGCGTAATGGTGTGTCCGAACGTGGTAATCGTACTTTAATAGACATGGTGCAATCTATGATGTCTCTTACTGATTTACCGCTATCATTTTGGGGTTATGCTTTAGAGACGGACGCATTCACGTTAAATAGGGCACCATCAAAATCCGTTGAGACGACGCCTTATGAACTGTGGTTTGGCAAGAAACCAAAGTTGTCATTTCTTAAAGTTTGGGGCTGTGATGCTTATGTGAAAAAGCTTGAACCTGATAAGCTCGAACCCAAATCGGAGAAATGTGTCTTCATAGGATACCCAAAGGAAACTATTGGGTACACCTTCTATCACAGATCTGAAGACAAGACATTCATTGCCAAGAATGGATCCTTTCTAGAGAAGGAGTTTCTCTCGAAAGAAGTGAGTGGGAGGAAAGTAGAACTTGATGAGGTAACAGTACCTGCTCCCTTATTGGAAAGTAGTTCATCATAGAAACCGGTTCCTGTGACGTCTACACCAATTAGTGAGGAAGTTAATGATGATGTTCATGAAACTTTAGATCAAGTTGTTACTGAATCTCGTAGGTCAACCAGAGTAAGATCCGCACCAGAGTGGTATGGTAATCCTGTTCTGGAGGTTATGTTACTAGACCATGACGAACCTACGAACTCTGAAGAAGTGATGGTGAGCCCAGATTCCACAAAATGGCTTGAAGCCATGAAAACTGAGATGGGATCCATGTATGAGAACAAAGTATGGACTTTGGTTGACTTGCCCGATGATCGGCAAGCCATCGAGAATAAATGGATCTTCAAGAAGAAGACTGACGCTGACGGTAATGTTACTGTCTATAAAGCTCAACTTGTTGCAAAAGGTTTTCGACAAGTTCAAGGGATTGACTACGATGAGACCTTCTCACCCGTAGCGATGCTTAAGTCTGTCCAAATCATGTTAGCAATTGCTGCATTTTATGATTATGAAATTTGGCAAATGGATGTCAAAACTGCATTTCTAAATGGATTTCTGGAAGAAGAGTTGTATATGATGCAACCAGAAGGTTTTGTCGATCCAAAGGGAGCTAACAAAGTGTGCAAGCTCCAGCGATCCATTTATGGACTGGTGCAAGCCTCTCGGAGTTGGAATAAACATTTTGATAGTGTGATCAAAGCATATGGCTTTATACACACTTTTGGAGAAGCCTGTATTTACAAGAAAGAGAGTGGGAGCTCTGTAGCATTTTTGATATTATATGTGGATGACATATTGTTGATTGGAAATGATATAGAATTTCTGGATAGCATAAAAGGATATTTGAATAAGAGTTTTTCAATGAAGGACCTCGGTGAAGCTGCTTATATTTTGGGCATCAAAATCTATAGAGATAGATCAAGACGCTTAATTGGACTTTCACAAAGCACATACCTTGACAAAGTTTTGAAGAAGTTCAAAATGGATCAAGCAAAGAAAGGGTTCTTGCCTATGTTACAAGGTGTGAAGTTGAGTAAGACTCAATGCCCGACCACTGCAGAAGTTAGAGAGAAAATGAAAGATGTTCCCTATGCTTCAGCCATAGGCTCTATCATGTATGCAATGTTGCGTACCAGACCTGATGTGTGCCTTGCTATTAGTTTAGCAGGGAGGTACCAAAGTAATCCAGGAGTGGATCACTGGACAGCGGCCAAGAACATCCTAAAATACCTGAAAAGGACTAAGGATATGTTTCTCATTTATGGAGGTGACAAAGAGCTTGTCGTAAATGGTTACGTCGATGCAAACTTTGACACTGATCCGGACGATTCTAAATCGCAAACCGGATACGTGTTTATATTGAACGGTGGAGCTGTCAGTTGGTGCAGTTCTAAACAAAGCGTCGTAGCGGGATCTACATGTGAAGCGGAGTACATAAGCTGCTTCAGAAGCAACAAATGAAGGAGTCTGGATGAAGGAGTTCATATCCGATCTAGGTGTCATAGCTAGTGCGTCGGGTCCAGTGAAAATCTTTTGTGACAATACTGGTGCAATTGCATTGGCAAAGGAATCCAAATTTCACATGAGAACCAAGAACATCGAGAGATGCTTCAACTCCATCCGGGATCAAGTCCAGGTGGGAGACATAGAGATTTGCAAAATACATACGGATCTGAATGTTGCAGACCCATTGACTAAGCCTCTTCCATGAGCAAAACATGATCAGCACCAAGGCTCCATGGGTGTTAGAATCATTACTGTGTAATCTAGATTATTGACTCTAGTGCAAGTGGGAGACTGAAGGAAATATGCCCTAGAGGCAATAATAAAGTTATTATTTATTTCCTTATATCCTGATAAATGTTTATTATTCATGCTAGAATTGTATTAACCGGAAACATAATACTTGTGTGAAACTGTGAATACATAGACAAACAGAGTGTCACTAGTATGCCTCTACTTGACTAGCTCGTTGATCAAAGATGGTTATGTTTCCTAGCCATAGACATGAGTTCTCATTTGATTAACGAGATCACATCATTAGGAGAATGATGTGATTGACTTGACCCATTCCGTTATCTTAGCACGTGATCGTTTAGTATGCTGCTATTGCTTTCTTCATGACTTATACAAGTTCCTATGACTATGAGATTATGCAACTCCCGTTTACCGGAGGAACACTTTGTGTTCTACCAAACGTCACAACGTAACTGGGTGATTATAAAGGTGCTCTACAGGTATCTCCGAAGGTACTTGTTGGGTTGGCGTATTTTGAGATTAGGATTTGTCACTTCGATTGTCGGAGAGGTATCTCTGGGCCCACTCGGTAATACACATCACTATAAGCCTTGCAAGCATTGTAACTAATGAGTTAGTTGTGGGATGATGTATTACGGAACGAGTAAAGAGACTTGCCGGTAACGAGATTGAACTAGGTATTGAGATACCGACGATCGAATCTCGGGCAAGTAACATACCGATGACAAAGGGAACAACGTATGTTGTTATGCGGTTTGACCGATAAAGATCTTCGTAGAATATGTGGGAGCCAATATGAGCATCCAGGTTCCGCTATTGGTTATTCACCGGAGATGTGTCTCGGTCATGTCTACATAGTTCTCGAACCCGTAGGGTCCGCACGCTTAAAGTTCGATGACGGTTATATTATGAGTTTATGTGTTTTGATGTACCAAAGGTAGTTCGTTGTCCCGAATGTGATCACGGACATGACAAGGAGTCTTGAAATGGCCGAGACATAAAGATTGATATATTGGACGACTATATTTGGACACCGGAATGGTTCCGGGTGAGATCGGGATAATACCGGAGCACCGGGATGTTATTGGAACCCCCCGGGAGGTATATGGGCTTTAATGGGCTTTAGTGGAAAGGAGGGGAAAGGAGCAAGGGAGGGGGCGCACCCCCAAGCCCAATCTGAATTGGGAGGGGGGCCGCCCCCCTTTCCTTCCTCCCTCCTTCCTCTTCCTTCCCTTTCCCTCTCCAAATAGGAAAAGGAGGAGTCCTACTCCCGGTGGGAGTAGGACTCCCCCCTTGAGCGCGCCTCCTCCCCTTGGCTGGCCCTCTCCTCCCCTCCTTTGTATACAGAGGAGGGGGCACCCCATAGACACAACAATTGATCTCTTGGATCTCTTAGCTGTGTGCGGTGCCCCCCTCCACCATAATCCACCTCGATAATATCGTAGCGGTTCTTAGGCGAAGCCCTGCGTCGGTAGCAACATCATCATCGTCACCACGCCGTCGTGCTGACGGAACTCTCCCTCAAAGCTCGGCTGGATCGGAGTTCGAGGGACGTTAGCGAGTTGAACGTGTGCAAAACTCGGAGGTGTCGTGTGTTTGGTACTTGATCGGTCGGATCGTGAAGACGTACGACTACATCAACCGCGTTGTGCTAACGCTTCCGCTTTCGGTCTACGAGGGTACGTGGACACACTCTCCCCTCTCGTTGCTATGCATCACCATGATCTTGCGTGTGCGTAGGGTTTTTTTTTGAAATTACTACATTCCCCAACATGTAATACTCGACAACATCTGATACACTGTGCGGCAGATCCGTAAACGCCCCTATAAAATCCAAATTCAGGATAAGTACAAGGAACGTTTCTTCTATATACTTGCTATGCATGGTGAAAGACTTACCCGCTGTAATCTTCTTGGCCGCCTAAATTTCCTGGAGGACGCTCTGGGCTTCGGCTCGTGCATCCTGCGCGCTCTGGTGGACCTTCGCCAATTCGGATTCTTGCGCCTTACAATCGTGCTCCAGGGACTCAAATCTCTCTATCGCGCCCTGGAGCTATAGCTACGCCTCGACAACCCGGGCCTCGTGCTTCTCGCGCGAGGAGCATTCCTTGGCCGCTTTGTCCTTGGCCTCGGCTAGCGCCTTCTTAAGGGTTGCCACCTCGGTTGCGGCCCCTAATAAAGTTTATGACACTTTAGTCCAGTTGGACTATTCGTTGTTTTCGAAATATACCCACAGGTTACTGCATACCTTGGCTATCCTCCAGCTGTTTCTTTACGAGGCCGAGCTCCTCCTCAGCCCGCTCCAGTTTCTGCTTCAGTCCGGAGACCTCCGCAGGATGAGCAGCAGCAGCCTGCAGCGGTACCTGCTTATTCACATAGACAACTCATGTTAGACTCCCGAGATATTTATCTTGATCCTCTGTTCGTCTTTTCTTCCCGAACACCAAACGGAGCATCAGGGGCTACTGTCTATACTGTGATATTTTTCCTACAATCACACTACTTACCTCAAAGCCCGTTAGAAGGCTAGTGCAGGCTTCGGTCAGTCTGCTTTTGACGAATTGAACCTTCTCTATCACCGTGCCCATAAGGACACGATGTTCATGCACAATAAAAGCGCCTCGTAGCGCCTCCGGCAGATTATCCGGCGCCTCTGGTTGGATAGAGGTCACCGGTGGAACAGGCACATTCCCTCCTAGGAGGGAATGCCGTTCGCTGGACCCTGGAGCCGTGTAGATCTCCTAAATGGTATCCGGCTGAGGTCCTAAGGGAACTCGGGCCCCGTCACCAGTACCCATGGGGACTTTTTCCCCCACATGTCCGGCGGCCGAAGAGTCATCCTGGGGCGTTACCCCGATGATCTCCAGAATCTTCCCTCGGCCTAGGGAAGTCTTTTTGGACACCACCTCGTCATCACCCTTCGGTGAGGCGGAATGAGCAGGTGGCGGTGACATGCTAGACATCTCCTTCGAGTCCAACGAATCCTTAGTCGAGGATTGCGGGGAGCCATCGTGTGCCCGACTACAGTAACAAAAGCTTACAATATGTCAATATTAGAAACCAGGAAGGCCATGCGTTTGCAGATTTTGGTACTTACAACGCGGCCCGAGGCTTGGTCCGACGAGGGCGCTCCGGACTACTATCAATATCCCACACGGAGTTACCCACTTGGGAGCCTTTAACCCTCTTAGGCGCTTTCGCCTCCAGATCCGGTGGGGCCGCCCTCTTCTTCCTCCCCACCTCAGGTGGGGAATCGTTTTCTTCTTCCTCTTCATCATCGTCATCGGACGAAGCGGAAGTCTTGTCCTCGGATGACATGTCCGAAACGCCTTTTTGGCAAGGTCCTTTCTTGGCCCCTTTGGCCGCTTTCTTGGCCGTCTTCTTTGGCACGTCATACGGCACCAGAAACAACATCTTCGTCAGAGGTAGGAATTCTTCCTCCTCAGGCAGCGGAGCTGGATAGTTAATCTTCTCTGCCACCTTGATCCAGGCCTGGTAAAGTAGGTGGAGGAGCTCAGTATCCATCCTCAAAATATGCTGGTGAAGGGTATGCCTCGAAAATATTAAAAGACTTACCGGATTGGCCTAGCGCTGTGAGCTAAGCTCGCGATTTTTAGTCGTGGGCGGGGGCGTCTCGCTAGCCTTGAAGAGCGCTTTCCAGATGCCTTCGTGCGTTGTGCCGAAGAGCCCTAGCAGTGTCTGGTGCTCGGCGGGTTCATACTCCCACAAATAGCAAGTCCGGCGTTGGCACGGAAGGATCTGGCGAATGAGCATAACCTGGATCACATTCACAAGCTTGATCTTCTTGGTTATCATGTTCTGGACGCATGTATGGAGCCCAGATATCTCGTCCAAGGATCCCCAGGTCAGACCCTTCTCTTGCCAGGAAGTGAGCCGCATCGGAACTCCGGATCGGAATTCTGGGGCTGCTACCCAATCAACGTCACGTGGCATGGTGATGTAAAACCACCCCGACTGCCATCCCTTCACTGTCTCCACGAAGGAGCCTTCGGGCCAGGTGACATTGGGCATTTTGCCCACATAGCGCCTCTGCACTCTGCTTGTTGACCGCTCACCACCTTCAGTTTCATGTTGAAGGTCTTCAGCCATAGGCCGAAGTGAGGCGGGATGCGGATAAAGGCTTCGCACACAATGATAAATGCTGAGATATTGAGTATAAAGTTGGGGGCCAGATCATGGAAGTCCAACCCGTAGTAAAACATAAATCCATGGAAAAATGGATGAAGGGGGAATCCCATCCCGTGGACGAAGTGTGCGAGAAACACAACCCTCTCATGGGGCTCGGGGGTAGGGACGATTTGCCCTTTTGCCGGGAGTCAATGAGCAATCTCCTTGGCTAAATAGCCGGCCTCCCGGAGCTCCATGATGTCCTTCTTCTTGACGGAAGAGGCCATCCACTTGCCTCCAACTCCGGATCCGGACATGATTGGAGTGCCTTCTCAAACGAGGAAAAGCTAAAGCTTGGGCGCTAGAGCTCGAGGATGGAAGGATTGAAGATGAAGAAGGGTGTGGGTAAAGGAAGAGTTTCCTTATCCCCTTATAAAGCCTGCGAATATCAAGCACCTCCCCACTCGTCCTAAAAACTCGCCTGTTCCCAAGGGCTGTATAAATGGCACGGTTGGGTTACCCATGCCCGCATTGATGAGAATCCCGCAATAAGGGGACATGATCTCTACTTCGACAAGACATGCCAATAGCAACCGTGTCTCGAAACATGGGATGTCAGAAGAGAAACGGTTCGAAATTATGACCGGACAGACGCGATGTCGTGTTGTAAAGAAGCTGTCAACACATTAGATTCGTGCAAATATTATATTCTCTCTGCGGTTGTGTGTAGTGTGTGTAACAGGTTTGGATACAATCATCGCATCCGAAGACTATCTTGGAGTTTCGAGAAAGGGCAACCCGCCTTGCAATGTCAAAGACAATCTGCGCGCTAGACTCCTCGTCATTGAAGCCAGGTTCAGGGGCTACTGAGGGAGTCCTGGACTAAGGGGTTCTCAAGCGTCCGACCTGTTATCCATGGGCCGGACTGATGGGCTGTGAAGACATGAAGGCCGAAGACTGCACCCATGTCCGGATTGGACTCTACTTGGCGTGGAAGGCAAGCTTGGTGACCAATTATGAAGATTCCTTCTTATGTAACCGACTCCATGTAAACCCTAGACCCCCCCCGATGTCTATATAAACCGGAGGGGTTAGTCCGGAAAGGATAAATACTCATTACCATATTCACATAGGCTAGACTTCTAGGGTTTAGCCATTACGATCTTGTGGTAGATCAACTCTTGTAACACTCATATTCATCAAGATAAATCAAGCAGGAAGTAGGGTATTACCTCCATAGAGAGGGCCCGAACCTGGGTAAACATCATGCCCCCGTCTCCTGTTACCATCGATCCTACACGCACAGTTCGGGACCCCCTAGCCGAGATCTCCCTGTTTTGACACCAGCAGTCTTGACCACAATATCATCCATATAAGCCTCGATGTTTCTGTGCAACTATGGTTCAAAACCAATCTGGACTGCTCTTGCAAAAGTGGACCCGACACTCTTTAACCCGAAAGGCATGTGCACGAAGCAGTACGTACCACATGGGGTGATGAATGAGGTCTTTGATAACCCACAAGTATAGGGGATCGCAACAGTTTTCGAGGGTAGAGTATTCAACCCAAATTTATTGATTCAACACAAGGGGAGCCAAAGAATATTCTCAAGTATTAGCAGTTGAGTTGTCAATCCAACCACACCTGGATAACTTAATATCTGCAGCAAAGTATTCAGTAGCAAAGTAGTATGGAAGTAACGGTAACAGTAGCAAAAGTAATATTTTTTGGTTTTGTAGTGATTGTAACAGTAGCAGCGGAAAAATAAATAAGCAAAGAGCAATATGTGAAAAGCTCGTAGGCATTGGATCGGTGATGGAGAATTATGCCGGATGCGGTTCGTCATGTAACAATCATAACAAAGGGTGACACAGAACTAGCTCCAATTCATCAATGTAATGTAGGCATGTATTCCGAATATAGTCATACGTGCTTATGGAAAAGAACTTGCATGACATCTTTTGTCATACCCTCCCGTGGCAGCAGGGTCCTAGCGGAACCTTTTAATAGAGTACCTGACCAAAGCATTAACACATAGTGAATACATGAACTCCTCAAACTATGGTCATCACCGGGAGTGGTCCCGATTATTGTCACTTCAGGTTGCCGGATCATAACACATAGTAGGTGACTATAAACTTGCAAGATAGGATCAAGAACTCACATATATTCATGAAAACATAATAGGTTCAGATCTGAAATCATGGCACTCGGGCCCTAGTGACAAGCATTAAGCATAGCAAAGTCATAGCAACATTAATCTCAGCACATAGTGGATACTAGGGATCAAACCCTAACAAAAGTAACTCGATTACATGATAAATCTCATCCAACCCATCACCGTCCATCAAGCCTACGATGGAATTACTCACGCATGGCGGTGAGCATCATGAAATTGGTGATGGAGGATGGTTGATGATGACGACAGCGACGGATTCCCGTCTCCGGAGCCCCAAACGGACTCCAGATCAGCCCTCCCGAGAGAGTTTAGGGCTTGGCGGAGGCTCCGTATCGTAAAACGCGATGAATCTCTCTTTCTCTCTGATTTTTTCTCCCTAAACACGAATATATGGAGTTGGAGTTGAGGTCCGTGGAGCTCCAGGGGGCCCACGAGGTAGGGGGCCGTGCCCAGGGGGCAGGCGCGGCCCCCCACCCTCGTGGAAAGGTTGTGGACCCCCTCGCCTTGATTCTTTCGCCAGTACTTTTTATTATTTCCAAAAATAATCTCCGTGAAGTTTCAGGTCATTCTGAGAACTTTTGTTTCTGCACATAAATAACACCATGCTAATTCTGCTGAAAACAACGTCAGTGGGTTAGTTCCATTGAAACCATGCAAGTTAGAGTCCAAAACAAGGGCAAAAGTGTTTGGAAAAGTAGATACGACGGAGACGTATCAACTCCCCCAAGCTTAAACCTTTGCTTGTCCTCAAGCAATTCAGTTGATAAACTGAAAGTAATAAAGAAAAACTTTTACAAACTCTGTTTGGTCTTGTTATTGTAAATATGTAAAGCCAGCATTCATGTTTTTAGCAAAGATTATGAATAACCATATTCACAATAACACTTTGGTCTCATGTTTACTCATGTCAATGGCATAATCAACTAGTGAGCAATAATAATAAATCTCGGATGACAACACTTTCTCAAAACAATCATAATATGATATAACAAGATGGTATCTCGCTAGCCCTTTCTGAGACCGCAAAACATAAATGCAGAGCACCTTTAAAGATCAAGGACCGACTAAACATTGTAATTCATGGTAAAAGAGATCCAATCATAGTCATACCCAATATAAATTAATAGTAATGGATGCAAATGATAGCAGTGCTCTCCAGCTGGTGCTTTTTAATAAGAGGGTGATGACTCAACATAAAAGTGCTAGAGCTCATTTTAATAAGAGGATAGGCCCTTCGCAGAGGGAAGCAGGGATTTGTAGAGGTGCTAGAGCTCGTTTTTTAAAGCAGAGTATAAATAATATTTTGAGCGGCATACTTTCATTGTCAACATAACAACCAAGAGATGGCGATATCTTCCATGCTACACACATTATAGGCGGTTCTCAAATAGAATGGTAAAGTTTATACTCCCCCTCCACCAACAAGCATCAATCCATGGCTTGCTCGAAACAACGAGTGCCTCCAACTAACAACAATCTCGGGGGAGTTTTGTTTGCAATTATTTTGATTTGGTTTGCATAAAGCATGGGACTGGGCATCCCGGTGACCAGCCATTTTCTCGTGAGTGAGGAGCGGAGTCCACTCCTCTTGAGAATAGCCCGGCTAGCATGGAAGATACGGATAGCCCTAGTTGATACATGAGCTATTCGAGCATACAAAACAGAATTTCATTTGAAGGTTTAGAGTTTGGCACATACAAATTTCCTTGGAACGGCAGGTAGATACCGCATATAGGAAGGTATAGTGGACTCATATGGAATAACTTTGGGGTTTAAGGAATTGGATGCACAAGCAGTATTCCCGCTTAGTACAAGTGAAGGCTAGCAGAAGACTGGGAAGTGACCAACTAGAGAGCGACAACAGTCATGAACATGCATTAAAATTAATAAACCTTGGGTGCAAGCATGAGTAAGATATAATCCACCATGAACATAAATATCGTGGAGGCTATGTCGATTTTTTTCAACTACATGTGTGAACATGTGCCAAGTCTAGTCACTTGAATCATTCAAAGGAGGATACCACCCTATCATACCACATCACAACCATTTTAATAGCATGTTGGCATGCAAGGTAAACCATTATAAACTCCTAGCTAATTAAGCATGGCATAAGCAACTATGATCTCTAATTGTCATTGCAAACATGTTTATTCATAATAGGCTGAATCAGGAACGATGAACTAATCATATTTACAAAAACAAGAGAAGTCGAGTTCATACCAGCTTCTCTCATCTCAATCAGTCCATCATATATCGTCATAATTGCCTTTAACTTGCACGACCGAACGATGTGAATAATAATAATAGTGCATATGCATTGGACTCAGCTGGAATCTGCAGACATTCAATAAACAGGAGAAGACAAGGTAATATGGGCTCTTGGTTAAATCAACAATAATGCATATAAGAGCCACTTCAACATTTTCATCATGGTCTTCTCCAATTGACCCCCAAAGAAAAGAAAAGAAATAAAAACTATTTACACGGGAAAGCTCCCAACAATCAAAAAAAGAACTGGAAATATTTTTTTGGGTTTTCTTTTTTTTAATTATTACTACTACAGCAAGAAACGTAAATTAGCTAAAGCTACAACTATTTTTTTGTTTTTCTTAAGGTTTATCAAACACACAAGAAGAAAGCAAGAAAAAGAAAATAAACTAGCATGGATAGTACAATGAAAGAGTATGAGCACCGACATCTAGCAATGAGTGTGTAAATGTAAATGTAATGTCGGTGAGAAAATACGTACTCCCCCAAGCTTAGGCTTTTGGCCTAAGTTGGTCTATTGCCACGGCTGGCCTGTCGGATATCAAAATTTGTAGTTGGGGTCGTACTGAGATGCAGCAGTCATTGAATTGCGGGCTACAGCTTGGAGGCGAGCTATCTCAGCCCTCCTCTCATACTCGTTCGCCTCCTCCCTGCTTATGAAATATCTCCCCTTTGCCTGAAAGTCAAAGAAGGTAGAAGCAGGGAGAGCGACGTGATAGGTGCATCGCCTGTCAATGATTAATCGGTACTAGAGGAACTGATCGTTCATCTCAACAAAACGATGACGAACCATAGCCTCATAATCTAAATAAGTAGGAGGCAACTCAATATTATCCTCACGTATGGTTACACCAAGAAAATTAGCTAAATGGGTTGCATAAATTCCACCAAAGAAATCTCCATTAAATCTATTATTATGCAACCTACGTGCAACAATGGATCCCAAATTATAATGTTTATCTCTTGACACAGCACTCCTGAGAACACTGAGGTCAGGGACACACAGGTGACATGCTTCATCCTTACCATTTATGCACCTACCTATGGAGAGAGCAAAATAATGTATAGTAGGAAAATGGATACTCCCTATGGTAGCTTGTGCTATGTCTCTAGATTCCCCCACAGTTATACTAGCAAGAAAATCTCTAAATTCATATTTGCGAGGTTCACTAGTACTACCCCATTGTGGAAGTTTGCAAGCAGTGGTAAAATCCTCTAAGTCCATAGTATAAGAATTTTCATAAAGATCAAACAGGACAGTTTGAGAATTGCGTGAAGATGAAAATTCAAACCTCCTCACAAAGGAACTAGTGAGATAGTGGTACTGAGGGCACTTATCTGCCTCAAAGCTCACAAGATCAGCATTACGCACATATGCGTTAAATTCTTCCTTGATTCCTGCTTGATCCATGAAGTCCTCTGAAGGCCATTCATAAGCCCGCACTGGAGCGTCCCTTGGTGGTTCATCGTCGGCATCGCACATTGCGAGCCTGGGTCCTTGCTTCCTTGAAGGGCCACCTTGGTACATTTTCCTAAACATATTTCTTCTTCTGAAAAATTTCTTAAAATTTTAGTAACTTCAAATAAAAGTGAACCAAGCTCAACAAAATTGATAGCAACTACTCCTACAAGTGCCTAGAGCCTATATCATGCATTAGAACTACTTGGAACCATATAAATTTGACATGCAAGCTCAAGAACATGGTCACCTAGACATCAAAAATTTGCAATGAATAAAGCACTAGAACAAAAACTAATTGGACCATTGGAGGAGTCACATACCAAGGAACAATCCCTCAAAGCAGTTTTGTGAGAGGTGCTTTGAGCAAGGAGATCGAAAATCGCAGCAAAATGAGCTAGAAATCATGCTTGAGCTGGATGGTGATTTTTTCGGAGGAAGAAGAAGTGTGTAGGTGCAGGAATAAGTGGAGGGGAGCCATCATGGGCCCACGAGGCAGGGGCGCGCCCTGGACCGTCGTGCCCAGGTGCTCGCTCCCCCAGCTGTGTTCTCAGTGCCAAATATTCTCAAATATTCCAGAAAAAATCATATCTAAATTTCAGGGCATTTGGAGAACTTTTATTTTTGGGGTATTTTTATATTGCACGGATAATTCAGAAAACAGATAGAAAAAATACTATTTTTACTTTATTTCAACTAAATAACAGAATGTAACAGGAGGGTACAGAAGGTTGTGCCTTCTAACTTCATCCATCTCATGCTCATCAAAAGGAATCCACTAACAAGGTTGATCAAGTCTTGTTAACAAACTCATTCCGAATAACATGGAACTGGAGAAATTTCGAATAACACTATGTTACCTCAACGGGGATATGCACATCCCCAATAATAAGAATATCATATTTCTTCTTGACAGTAGCAAGAGGAAATTCAAAACCTCCAAAAATAATCGATGGAATTTTTCCAATAGAATTGATACTATGAACTTGAGGTTGTTTCCTCGGAAAGTGTACCGTATGCTCATTGCCATTAACATGAAAAGTGACATTGCCTTTGTTGCAATCAATAACAGCCCCTGCAGTTTTCAAAATGGGTCTTCCAAGAGTGATAGACATACTATTGTCCTCGGGAATATCAAGAATAACAAAGTCTGTTAAAATACTAACATTTGCAACCACAACAGGCACATCCTCACAAATACCGATAGGTATAGCAGTTGATTTATCAGCCATTTGCAAAGATATTTCAGTAGGTGTCAACTTATTCAAATCAAGTCTACGATATAAAGAGAGAGGCATAACACTAACACCGGCTCCAAGATCACATAAAGCAGTTCTAACATAGTTTCTTTTAATGGAGCATGGTATAGTGGGTACTCTTGGATCTCCTAACTTCTTTGGTATTCCACCCTTAAAAGTATAATTAGCAAGCATGGTGGAAATTTAAGCTTCCGGTGTCTTGCTTGTATTAGTGACAATTTCTTTCATATACTTAGAATAAGGATTCATTTTGAGCATATTAGTCAAACGCATATGCAAGAAAATAGGTCTAATCATTTCAGCAAAGTGCTCAAAATCCTCATCATCCTTTTTCTTAGATGGTTTGGGAGGAAAAGGCATGGGTTTCTGAACCCATGGTTCTCTTTCTTTACCGTGCTTCCTAGCAACAAAGTCTCTCTTATCATAACGTTGATTCTTTGATTGTGGGTTATCAAGATCAACAACAGGTTCAATTTCTACATCATTAGCATTGCTAGGTTGAGCATCAACATGAACATTATCATTAACATTATCACTAGGTTCATGTTGATTATCGGATTGTGTTTCAGCATCAGAAATAGAAATATCATTTGGATTTTTAGGTGTGTCAGCAATAGGTTCACTAGAAGCATGCAAAGTCCTATAATTTTTCTTTTTCTTCTTTTTAGAAGGACTAGGTGCATCTACATTATTTCTTTGAGAATCCTGCCCAATTCTCTTAGGGTGGCCTTCAGGATACAAAGGTTCCTGAGTCATTTTACCAGTTCTAGTATCCACTCTAACAGCAAAATCATTATTCTTACTATTCAATTCATTGAGCAGATCATTTTGAACTTTTAGTACTTGTTCTACTTGAGTGGTAACCATAGAAGCATGTTTACTAATGAGTTTAAGTTCAGCTTTAACTCTAGACATATAATCACCCAAGTGTTCAATCATATAAGCATTTTATTTTAATTGTCTAGCAAAATAAGAATTAAAATCTTCTTGCTTAATCATAAAGTTATCAAACTCATTCAAACATTGGCTAGCAAACTTAGTAGGAGGGATTTCAGCTTTATCATATCTATAGAGAGAATTTACCTTTACTACCTGTGTCGGGTTATCAAGACCATGTGTTTCTTCAATAGGTGATGGATTAAAACCATGTATTTCCTCAACAGGCGGTAAATTAAGACCATGTATTTCTTCAACAGGAGGTAAATTCTTAACATCTTCAGCTTTTATACCTTTTTTCTTTCATAGATTTCTTTGCCTCTTGCATATCTTCAGGACTGAGAAATAGAACACCCTTTTCTTCGGAGTTGGCTTAGGAGTTGGTTCAGGAAGTGTCCAATTATTTTCATTGTTCAACATATTATTCAATAGAATTTCAGCTTCATCTGGTGTTCTTTCCCTGAAAACAGAACTAGCACAACTATCCAGGTGGTCTCTGGAAGCATCGGTTAGTCCATTATAAAAGTTATCAAGTATTTCATTTTTGTTGAGAGGATGATCAGGCAAAGCATTAAGTAATTGGAGAAGCCTCCCCCAAGCTTGTGGGAGACTCTCTTCTTTAATTTGCACAAAATTATATATTTCCCTTAAAGCAGCTTGTTTCTTATGAGCAGGGAAATATTTAGCAGAGAACTAATATATCATATCCTGGGGAGTACGCACACAACCATGATCAAGAGAGTTAAACCATATCTTAGCATCACCCTTTAATGAGAATGGAAATATTTTAAGGATGTAATAGTAGCGAGCTTTCTCATAATTAGTGAACAGGGTGGCTATATCATTTAATTTAGTAAGATGTGCCACACCAGTTTCAGATTCATAGCCATAGAAAGGATCAGATTCAACCAAAGTAATTATATCAGGGTTGACAGAGAATTCATAATCCTTATCATTAACAAAGATAGGTGAAGTAGCATAACCAGGATCATATTTCATTCTAGCATTCAGAGTTTTTTGTTTCAGCTTAGCTAATAATTTCTTAAGATCACTTTTATCATTGCAAGCAAGAAAGTCTCTAGCAGTTTCTTCATCCATAGCATAGCCCTCAGGCACAACAGGCAATTCATATTTAGGGGGAGAGTCTTCATGATCACTTTAATCAATATTATTAGTTTCAATAATTTCATTCTCTCTAGCTCTAGCAAGTTCTTCATCAAGAAATTCACCAAGTGGCACAGTAGTATCAAGCATAGAAGTAGTTTCATCATAAGTATCATGCATAGTAGAAGCGGCATCATCAATAACATGCAACATATCAGAATTAATAGCAGAAGCAGGTTTAGGTGTCGCAAGCGTACTCAAAACAGAAGGTGAATCAAGTGCAGAGCTAGATGGCAGTTCCTTACCTCCCCTCGTAGTTGAGGGATAAATTTTTGTTTTCACGTCTTTCAAGTTCTTCATAGTGACCAGCAAATATAAATCCTAAGTGACTCAAAGAATAGAGCTATGCTCCCCGGCAACGGCGCCAGAAAATAGTCTTGATAACCCACAAGTATAGGGGATCGCAACAGTTTTCGAGGGTAGAGTATTCAACCCAAATTTATTGATTCGACACAAGGGGAGCCACAGAATATTCTCAAGTATTAGCAGTTGAGTTGTCAATTCAACCACACCTGGATAACTTAATATCTGCAACAAAGTATTTAGTAGGAAAGTAGTATGGAAGTAACAGTAACGGTAGCAAAAGTAATATTTTTGGGATTTGTAGTGATTGTAATAGTAGCAGCCGAAAAATAAATAAGCAGAGAGCAATATGTGAAAATCTCGTAGGCATTGGATCGGTGATGGAGAATTATGCCGGATGCGGTTCATCATGTAACAGTCATAACATAGGTGTCGGATGTGGGGTTCCGGCAAACCCTTAAGGTTTGAACACTGGGGTGCGCGCGAAGTCTTTCCTTCCTACCGATCTACACTCTGGCTCGTTACGATCTTGCGGACGAACTCGACAAACTCGCAACACAGAAAGATACGGGGTTTATACTGGTTCGGGCCACCGTTGTGGTGTAATACCCTACTCTAGTGTGGTGGTGGTGGATTGCCTCTTGGGATGATGATGAACAGTACAAGGGAAGAACAGCCTCCTGAGGTTGAGGTGTTCTTGTGCGTAAGAACTTGTGGTGTGTGGGTTTGATCTTAGTTCAACCTGCCTCTACTGTGGTGGCTAGTCCTATTTATAGAGGCCTTGGTCCTCTTCCCAAATTTCAAGCGGGAGGGGAGCCAACAACGGCGGGCAAATTTGAAGGGGGATAGCTAGTACAAGCTATCCTGACAAAAGCGGTCTTTGCCTGCGAAAAGCTCTGGGATGACGCCGTCTTGGGCTCCATGATGACCTCCACCTTGTTGTCCTCCTGGTCTTGGTCTCGTTGCACCAATATGGCAACCTTTGCCTGATGCCTCGGTACTCCTCGCCTGCGTTGGCCTCCTTAGCACCAAAGAGGAAATAAGGACGCCACGCGCATCGGCGCCCGCCTGACACCGTTCGTCATGGATCACGTCACAAGAGCCTTGTGAGGTTTGCCCCGCCTTGATATCTCCGCTCCTCGTGAGCCTGCCTAGCTAGGCCACTCCAGAGGAGGTCTTGCATCGTCCCCGTTGTGAGGCTTGGGCCCTCGTGAGGGTCTTGGGTGCCTTGTTGACGAAGATGGGCCGTATGGCCTGCTTCTTGGCCACGCCGTGGGTCGCAGGCAGGCAAGTCTGGGGACCCTCGTTCCCAGAACGCCAACAGTAGCCCCTGGGCCCAAGGTGCGGTCGGGCTTGGCTTCGCGGTGAAGCCAAGGGTCAACTTTGGAGCACCGCTGGCCCCAAAAGCCTACGGCCTCGGTCGACGCGTGGCGGTTGATTGGACATGGGCATCTCCGCTTCCCCATGCTGCCTCGGCAACTGCACGACTTGACAAGTCCTTGCGACATGCAAGGAAAACCATCATTACCTGCGATCGTGGGAGACGCCGGTTGGCCTTATCTTGCTATAGATGGGGAGGGGGCGGAGCCCCCGTTGCCCATCTCTCCTTCTCTTGCTCGCTTCTCTGCTCCATTGCTTGCGATGCCATCGATGGCGCCACACAAGAAGTTCTCTGCCGCCGAGAAAGGAAAGGCCCCTCGCGAGGGCCCCGGCTCCCCGTCACCCAAGCACGGCCGTGGCCGGCCGTGCAAGCACGCCGCGACCCCCACCGTGGCCCACCGTCGAGGCGGCGCCGCGGCACGCGGAGGGGATCGTCCCATCCATGGTGGTTCGGCCGACGAGGGGAGGCGCGCGATGGTGGCGCGGCCTCCCTGCCCGCGCTTCCATTCGGCTGAGGTGTCGTCGGAGTTCATTGTCTAGTTAGAGAGCCCGGCCGGCAACTGGCTCCAACTTCCATGCTTCTTCGCCGGGGAACTGCCGGCCTCTCGTCCAGGCGGGCTTTGGCTGCAGGCGGACGGCTGATGCAGCAGGGCTTCTTGGGTCATGGTCGAGACTTCCGCCGCGGGCAACATAGCCCTGGCCCGCGGCTGGTAGGCGTTCGCCCGCGCGTGCATCCTGGGCAGCCGTTGCACCCTCCACTTCAGATACGATGGTGAGTCGACCCTCTATGAGACGGTGTTCGGGGAGGATGGTCGCTGCGTCGGGTGTTGCCCCAAGACGAACGATGGCGAGGAGGTGCTCGGCCTTCGTGATGGTCGCGATGAGGATGAGGGCGAGCCTGCCCTCAACGGCGACCGCGTCTCCGCCAGCTATGGTGGTTCTTCCTCCGGTGAAAGCTCCAGCAGCGGTGGCTACGACCAGCCGCCGCGCCCGCTTCGAAGGAGGCTGTGGGTCATCTCGTCGTCGTGCCTCCGTGAAGCGCAAGGAGGGGTCTATCTAGGCTCGGGGCGTTACCTAGGGCCTGCCTCTGCAGATTGCTGCAACACTGCTTGGCTTAGCTTTTTCTTTCTTTCTTGCATTGAAAAAAATGAAACCAGTTTTGGCCCAGAGGGGCGTGTATCGCATTGTGGCTCTTTGGTTAAGGCACTGTGCGTGTTATTCCCGTGCTGTGTTGTCATTTTATGCAAAGATAACTTAAACCTGACGCGTCGGGACGCCTTTTCCCTCATGAGGTGTCCGCGTTTGCCCAGAAACTGCAAAAAATTCGTTAGGGGGTGTGCTAGTGGATTTGCTGTCCACCCAAGCCCTGACTTGGCGCTTTGCATCGCGGTACCCGAGGGGCACGGATCGGGAGAGATGTGACAGTTTCCAGGCTCGAACGAGGGTGGCTCGCGAGAAGGCAGAGAGAAGAAAAATGCTTGTGAGGGCACCTGCCTAGCCCCCTCGCGAGGTATGCGGGAGAGAGAACATGAGCAAACCAGAGCTGAAAAATGCGGTAAAAGGCTAGGGAACCAAATCACCAACGAACACCAAGAGCAACTTCGATCAAGGAAAAGCGAGCCAACTACGGAAAGCAAATGAAAAGCTGCGTCCGGCACCTAATCTAGTCTTCGAGTTTTATCACCAGTGCGGAGCTAAGTGCTGTCCACTAGGCGTGGGAGGGAGTCCCAGGGCCTGAGGCCGGCGCTCTTGAGACTCCGGGGAGTGTACAGCCCCACTCATTATTACGTGAGAGTGTCACGGGCGGCGATTCTTCACAGGCACCGGTCCTTCTTCACAGGCTCTGTGCCTTTCTTCTCAGGCTCTGGGCCTTGCTTCTCAGGCTCTGGGCCTTGCTTCATGGATAGAACTTCCGGAGGTGCTAAATGTTCCAGGAATTTTGGATGGGTATCCCGTCCTGCGTCTCTAGGCACGCTGCACCAGGCCTGGAGACATGGACGACCTTGAACGGGCCCTCCCACATGGGCGAAAGCTTGTGCATCCCTTCCCTGGAGAGGACCCGCCTCAGGATGAGGTCACCCACCTCGAGCGTCCTGGAGCGGATGTTGCGGCAGTGGTACTGCCGCAGCGCTTGCTGATACCTTGCCGCCCGCAAAGCGGCTTCGCGTCGGCGTTCCTCCCCCAGCACGAGATTCATCCCCCGCACGGCGTCCTGCTGGATTTCGTCGAACGCCAGGACCCGCACGGAGCGATGCTTGACCTCGTGAGGGAGGACTGCTTCGGCTCCGTAGACGAGGAAGAATGGAGTCTGCCCCGTTGGCTTGGTAGCGATGGTACGGATGGACCACAACACGGACTGGAGTTTGTCGTGCCAGCCCCTGCCACAGGCCTCCAGCTTCTTCTTAAAGGTCCTGGTCCTGAGACCCCTTAGGACCTCAGCATTGGCGCGTTCGGCCTGACCATTGCTCCTGGGGTGGGCCACCGAAGCATAGCAGATCTACGTTCCAAGGTTAGCACAGTAGGTTTTGAAGAGGTTACTGGTACACTGCGAGCCGTTATCTGTGATGATGCGGTTGGGGATCCTGAAGTGGCTCACGAGGCCCTTGATGAACTTGACAGCAGAGCCGGCCGGGATGGTACAGACGGCTTCCACTTCCGCCCACTTGGTGAACTTGTCGATGGCGATGTAGAGATAATGGTAGCCCCCTGGCACTCGTGGGAACGGGCCTAGGATGTCTAGCCCCCAGACCGCGAACAGCTACGTGAGCGGGATGGTTTGGAGGCCCTGAGCGGGCTGATGGATTTGCTTGGCGTGGAATTGGCAAGCTTCGCAGGACTTCACGAGCTCGGCTGCATCATTGAGTGCTGTGGGCCAATAGAATCCGCTGCGGAAGGCCTTGCCGACGAGGGTCCGTGATGATGAGTGATGTCCATAGTCCCCGCCATGTATGTCAATCTGCAGCTCCCTCCCTTGATCGCCGGAGATGCAGCGTAACGTGACATCGTTCGGCCGTTTCCTGTACAACTCGCCGTCTTGGATGCAGTATGCCGTGGCCTGTCGAGCCACGCGCTCCGCGCCTTCTTCCTTCTCCGGCAGTGTCCCGTGCATCAGGTACTCCTTGAATTCCTTGGTCCAGCACTCCTCCTGGGGCTCGAGCGGCAAGAGTAGCCGAGCTCCCGAGGTTGGGCCGCAAGCTGGGGCTCCCATGGCCGGGGGCTGTGGGAGCTCCTCCCGAGGCTGAGTCATGCTTGAAAGAGGTGGCGTAGCTGACGGCTTGAAGAGCCACTCTTCGAAGACGCCGGTCTCTTGCAGTTGCTGCTTGGATGCTCTCTTGGCGATGTCATCGGCTTCCTTGTTGGTGCCCCGAGGCACGTGCTGCAGCTCCAAGCCTGAGAACTGCTTTTCCATTTTGCGCACCTCCGCAAGGTAGGCCTCCATGTGCTCATCCTTTGGCTCATACACTTTGTTGGAGAAGTTCACGAGGAGCTGCGAGTCACCCTTGATGGTAAGGCGCCTCACCCCCAGAGCCGCCACAGCCTTTAGGCCGGCTATGAGGCCTTCGTATACTGCGATATTATTGGAGACCTTCTCGCCATGCTGGAAGCAGAGTTGCATGGCGTAGTAAAGCTTGTCCTGAGTGGGCGAGATGAGCACTGCTCCAGCCCCCGCGCCCTGGTGCGCAAAGGCGCCATCAAAATACATGACCCAGCCGTCTGGTGCCTCACTTCCTGGGGAGGTGGACCGGTCTTCTCCTTCCTCAAGAGCTGGGGCATCTGTCCATTCTGCCACAAAATCGGCGAGTGCGGCTCCCTTGATGACCCTGGTGGTGCTGAACTCCAGCTGGAATGCTTGCAGCTCGATGTTCCATTCAGCAACCCTTCCGGCTGAGTTTGGGCTCCTGAGTACCCTCTGCAATGGGTAAGATGAGACGACCTTGATGGGGTGCCCCTGGAAGTAGTGTCGCAGCTTACGCGAGGCCACCAAGAGTGCGAGCAGGAGCTTTTGCGGCATGGGGTAGCGTGCCCTTGCGTCCCGCAGTACGATGCTGACGAAGTACACCGGGTGCTTGACGAGGGCTGGCACACTGTTGAGGCGCACGTCTTGCGGAGATTGTGGTGTATCCTGAGGTGAAGGGTTTCATGAGACTTGGCCATCCTCAGGAGCTTCCGCGATGTTGCCCTGCCGAGCTTGATCTTCCACCGCGGATGGCTCTGGTTTGCCTTCCTGACCCTGTGCTGCATCAACTCTGGCTTGGCGCGGCACACCCTTGTCCTGGCGCTCCTCCCGAACCACCACCAGCACCGCGCTGGCGGAGTACGGGGTGGTGGCGAGGTAGAGTACCAGAGGCTCGAGAGGCCGTGGCGCCACCATCACCGGGGGCTGGTGAGGTATTTCTTGAGGTCTTGGAAGGCCCGGTTGGCCTCCGTGGTCCACTCGAAGGGGCCTTTCTTCTTCATGAGCTTAAAGAAGGGTAAGGCGCGCTCGCCTAGCTTAGAGATGAAACGCCCTAACGCGGTCACCCGTCCTGCCAGCTTTTGCATCTCCTTGAGGGTTTGTGGCGGGCTCATGTCTTCGATGGCCTTGATCTTCTCCGGGTTCGCCTCGATCCCTCTGTGGGATACGAGAAACCCTAGCGGCTTGCCGGAGGGGACGCCAAACACGCACTTCCAGGTTAAGCCTCAAGTTCACCCGACACAAGCTTTCAAAGGTCTCCTCCAAGTCTTGAATCAACATCCTCGCCTCGCGAGATTTGACCACTATGTCATCAATGTAGGCCTCTTTGTTCCTGCCGAGCTGCCGCCCCAAGGCGATGTGCATCAGCTGCTGAAAGGTTGCGCCCACATTGCGAAGGCCAAAAGGCATGCAGGTGTAGCAATACACCCGACATGGTGTCAAGAAGGCCGTCTTCTCCACATCCTCCACCGCCATCTTGATCTGATGGTATCCAGAGAACGCATCCAGGAAACATAGCAAATCGCACTCGGCAGTGGAGTCGACGATTTGATCGATGCGCGGAAGGGGGAAAGGATCTTGGGGGCAAGCTTTGTTGAGGTTGGTGAAGTCAACGCACATTCGTTCCTTCCCACCTTTCTTCGGTACTACGACGGGGTTCGCCATCCAATCAGGGTATCGAACTTCTCGAATGGTACGAGCCGCCTCTAGCTTGTGTTTCTCTTGGACGATGAAGGCCTGCTTCTCGGTGGACTGCCTCCTCGCCCGCTGCTTCGCGGGGCGCATGTTGGGGCACACCCTTAGATGATGCTGGATCACCTCTCTCGGGACCCCTACCCGCCACGAATATTTCCTTGTTCGCGCGCAAAAACCTCACCAGAGAATCTTCTTGTTCCCGGTCCAGGCTGGTTCCTATGGTAAAGGTGGCCCCTAAAGACCCGTCCTCATCAACCGGCACCTGCTTGGTCTCCGCCTTGTCTTGGGTGAACAATTGCTTCTTCTTGGCGGGTGCGGTCTCCTTAGTCTCGGGCGTACTGGCGCCGGCTGGCTGCACCGCTGCCGCAGTCTTGAAGGCGAGCCTGAGCGCCGTCACCGCCTCCCTAGTGTCCCCCTTGATGGTGAGGACGCCATTGCTCCCTGGCATCTTCATGAGGTTGTAGGCCGGGTGAGTCGCCGCCATGAACTGAGCGAGAGCCGGGTACCCGAGTATGGCATTGTACGGGAGACCGATGTGGGCGATGTCGAAGTCCACCAGCTCAGCGTGATAGTTGTCGCACGTGCCGAAGGTGATGGGGAGGCGGATCTACCCCAGAGAGTGGGCAGCTCCACCGCTCACTCCTGAAAAAGGCTTGCTGAGGTTGAGCCGCTCGGGTGGCACGTGGAGGAGGCTGAAGGCTTCTACGGAGCGTAAGTTAAGGTCAGCACCACCGTCGATGAGGGTCTTGGTGATCGCCACGTTGCAGATGGTAGGCGTGCAGAGCATTGGGAGCATGCCGGAGCCAGTGGTGGAGCTAGGGTGGTCTTCTGAGTCGAAGGTGAGGTCGGCCTCTGGCACAACCCAACTTTGCGTAGCCCCCGGGCGCTTGGAGGCTGCCCCAATCTGACGGAAGAAAGGCTTGATGTGGCGATCTGAAGGCGGTGCTTGAGAGCCACCTAGCAGCGCCGCAACTGCGTGGTGCACCGGCAATACATAACGCGCGGTGAAGAGGTCGCGGAGTTCCTCCCAGGATGCCATCGTGGACCCCGGGAGGTTGAGCAGCCAGGCGCATGGCTCGCTGGTGAGGGCCAGGGGGAACCAGTTGGCCATGATCTTGTCGTCGCCTCCGGCATCAAGGACGGCCTCCTCGTACTCCTGCAGGAACGGCGCCGGGTCTACCGCACCGTCGTAACGCAGTGGCATCTCCGGCTTGAACTTGGTCGGCCACTGCACTCGCTGCAGGGCGGGGGCCAGGGCTCGGTACCCAGACTCCCTGCTGCTGGTGTCGGTCGCAGAGGCGGATGGCGGCACGCCTGCCATGGGAGCGAAGCGCGGCAGCACGGGGCGCAGATTGATGGTGAGGAGCTCCAGCGCACCCCTACCTGGCGCGCCAAATGTCAGATGTGGGGTTCCGGCAAACCCTTAAGGTTCAAACACTGGGGTGCGCGCGGAGTCTTTCCCTCCTACCGATCTACACTTTGGCTCGCTAAGATCTTGCGGATGAACTCGATGAACTCGCAACATAGAAAGACACGGGGTTTATACTGGTTCGGGCCACCGTTGTGGTGTAATACCCTACTCCAGTGTGGTGGTGGTGGATTGCCTCTTGGGCTGATGATGAACAGTACAAGGGAAGAACAGCCTCCTGAGGTTGAGGTGTTCTTGTGCGTATGAACTTGTGGTGTGTGGGTTTGATCTCAGTTCAACCTGCCTCTACTATGGTGGCTAGTCCTATTTATAGAGGCCCTGGTCCTCTTCCCAAATATCGAGCGGGAGGGGAGCCAACAACGGCTGGTAAATTTGAAGGGGGACAACTAGTACAAGCTATCCTAACAAAAGCGGTCTTCGCCTGTGAAAAGCTCTGGGATGACGCCATCTCGGGCTCCACGATTACCTCCGCTTTGCTGTCCTCCTGGTCTTGGTATCGTTGCACCAATATGGCAACCTTTGCCTGATGCCTTGGTACTCCTCGCCTGCGCTGGCCTCCTTAGCACCAAACAGGAAATAAGGACGTTGTGCGCACCGGCGCCCGCCTAGCACCCGCCTAGCACCGTTCGTCATGGCTCACGTCACGAGAGCCTCGTGAGGTTTGCCCCGCCTTGATATCTTGGCTCCTCGTGAGCCTGCCTAGCTAGGCCACTCCAGAGGAGGCCTTGCATCGTCCCCCTCGCGAGGCTTGGGCCCTCGCGAGGGTCTTGGGTGCCTTGTTGACGAAGATGGGCCGTACGGCCTACTGCTTGGTCACACCATGGGCCGTAAGCAGGCAAGTCTGGGGACCCCCGTTACCAGAACACCGACATAGGGTGACACAGAACTAGCTCCAATTCATCAATGTAATGTAGGCATGTATTCCGAATATAGTCATACGTGCTTATGGAAAAGAACTTGCATGACATCTTTTGTCCTACCCTCCCGTGGCAGCGGGGTCCTTGCGGAAACTAAGGGATATTAAGGCCTCCTTTTAATAGAGTACCGGACCAAAGCATTAACACATAGTCAATACATGAACTCCTCAAACTATGGTCATCACTGGGAGTGGTCCCAATTATTATCACTTCGGGGTTGCCGGATCATAACACATAGTAGGTGACTATAGACTTGCAAGATAGGATCAAGAACTCACATATATTCATGAAAACATAATAGGTTCAGATCTAAAATCATGGCACTCGGGCCCTAGTGACAAGAATTAAGCATAGCAAAGTCATAGCAATATCAATCTCAAAACATAGTGGATACTAGGGATCAAACCCTAACAAAACTAACTCGATTACATGATAAATCTCATCCAACCCATCACCATCCAGCAAGCCTACAATGGAATTACTCACGCACGACGGTGAGCATCATGAAATTGGTGATGGAGGATGGTTGATGATGACGATGGCGACGGATTCCCCTCTCTAGAGCCCTAAACGGACTCCAGATCAGCCCTCCCAAGAGAGTTTAGGGCTTGGCGGAGGCTCCATATCGTAAAACGCGATGAATCTCTCTCTTTTATTTTTCTCCCCAAACACGAATATATGGAGTTGGAGTTGAGGTCGGTGGAGCTCCAGGGGGCCCACGAGGCAGGGGCGCGCCAGGGGGAAGGCGTGCCCCCACCCTCGTGGAAAGGGTGTGGGCCCCTGGCCTTGATTCTTTCACCAGTATTTTTTATTATTTCCAAAAATAATCTCCGTGAAGTTTCAGGTCATTCCGAGAACTTTTGTTTCTGCACATAAATAACACCATGGCAATTCTGCTGAAAACAACGTCAGTCCGGGTTAGTTCCATTCAAATCATGTAAGTTAGAGTCCAAAACAAGGGCAAAAGTGTGTGGAAAAGTAGATACGACGGAGACGTATCAGTCTTCTCTTCATCTTCCTTGGACATGAAGATCTGATGATATCTAGACTATGCATCCAGAAAAGAGAGGAAATCACAACCTGAAGTGGAGTCCACAATATGGTCGATGCACGGCAAGGGAAATGGGTCCTTCGGGCAAGCCCTGTTGAGATATGTGAAATCTATGCAAAGCCTCCATTTTTCTTTAGCCATACGAACGACCACTGGGTTTGCTAACCATGTTGGATGAAATACTCCTCTGACCAGACTAGTTGCTGCCTCAAGCTTCTTAATCTTTTCGGCAATCAACTGCTGCCTGTCCAAGGCCTGCTTTAGAACCTTCTACTTGATGGGTCAGGCATGTGGGCGGACACCAAGGTGGTGCTTGATTACCTCCCTGGGAAAAACGGGGATATCAGATGGTTTCCAGGCAAACACATCAATATTCGCCCGCAGGAAGGCAACGAGCGCGCTTTCCTATTTGTCATCAAGGGTGGCGCTAATAGTAAAGGTACCATCAACACCAGCCAGCCCTGCCGGGACCTTTTTTACATGTGGTGCAGCAGCCTTGGATCACTTGCTGTTGGAACTCTCCGGCAAGTCATCAACAGGCGCAGCGCACTCTGAAGAGGTACGCTTCCCAGATTCCTTGCTGGTGTCCCTACTATCCTTCGTCTTCACTTTGTCTTCCTTGGCGGGGATCGCTGCTGCCGCGTCCTCTACCGCGACTGTGTCCTGGTATATCTTATCCACTCAAATGATTGCCTCTTTCTCGTCTGACGGAATGAAATTGACTCCTACCAGCCCTGGCATCTTCAAAGTGTTGTAGGCTTAGTGGGATGCCGCCATGAATTTTGCTAGAGCTGGGCGTCCAAGGATCCCATTGTACAGCAAGGGGAGGTCGACCACATCAAACACAACCTTCTCAGTCTGGTAGTTCAACTCTCCCCCAAATGTCACTGGCAACATGATCTTTCCCGTAGGATGACTCCTGCCGGGATTGACTCCTTGAAACGTGCCCGTGACCTTTAGTTCTTCCTCTACTATCTGAAGCTTGCTGATAACCTTTGGGGAAATCAGATTCAAACCCGGCCCCGCTGTCAACCAACATCTTTGTGACTTTGAGGTTGCAAATTTTTGGTGAAACCAACAATGGCAAGAACCCTACCACGATAGTGCAGTCGGGATGGTCCTCATCGTCAAAGATGATGGGCATGCATGACCATTTGAGCGGCTTCCAAGACTCTATCGCTGGCTCCATGACATTGACCTCACGCGCCCACCATTTAAGGTGGCGGTGAGAGGAGTGCAAAGATGCACCCCCGTCAATGCACAGGTCGTCAGTGGCCTTCTGGAATTCCTGCTCGCTGGTTTCCTCTTCATCCCCTCTGTCGGGGATATACCCTGCGGTATGACCCAGTCGGAATTGGCGACTCACAGGTGACCCGCCCGGAGCTTGGAGATTCACAGATAACCTACCAGATCTTGGCGACTCATTAGTAACCAGGCGGGCGGGTCAGATGGAGAACAAGGCCCAAAGCCCAGAAGGCTGGCTCACGTTATGATGGGCTGGATTAAGAGGAAAGGGATGACGAATATTTCCTTTACGAGGAAGCAAGACCCGGACTTGTAATTAACTTGTAAGAGAAGATAGACTAGTCCTAGTCCTACTAGGACTCCACATGTAACCCGCCCCTCTAACTCCATGTATACATCTTCTATTCCTAAATAGATAGTACAACCCACTAGTAGCTTTTTTTCCAAAACATGCAACTATGGCACAAGAACTATATAGTGTGCCAATAACTTTGAAAGATGGTCGCTGGATGAAGCTAACCCGACAGTGTAGAGATAGGCAAATCCGAGCACTACTGGCCGTTGGATATCATCAACATTCCACCAGATCTGCCACATGTACAATTTAGGAGACTCCATGGTTGAACTTAAGCATAATGCACAAACCTCAAAACACAAGCACTTCTCCTTTGTTCTAGAATCTTCTGTATCATAATTGATTATTTTTTTCTAAATGAATTGCCATTATTTGTTTTTTACTTTATAATTTACAATGCACAACCCCATGAATCTTAACATTTTTATAAAAGTAATTGATTTTGAATGAGATGAACTATAAGAACTAAACGAACATCTACATCATGCATATATGACTCAAAGCTTTACATGCTATAGTATGTATTTATTCATAATTTGGCTTCTTAATCTCATGCATTCAATACATGTGTACATTACTAGTTTTGAGTAGAGTAGCAAATTTCACGCGGCCCCGGGTATATCAAAATGCAGGGCCCATGCATCATTGCCTTTCGGTCAAACCTACGTCCACAATTTTTTGTACGTACTATATCTCCACTGGTCCCCGAACCAAAAATGCTGCCTCGTTCCCGTAAAACCAAGCGGCCCACACATATTTAAGGCGTCGACTCGAACCCGTTTACTACGACGTGGCCCCGCACGCCGTAGTACTCCTACAAACCCTACCGCCACACTCATCATCGGTTTTCTTCAAGAGGACGAGGGAGAGGCCGATTTGTAGTGGAGGCACTTTCAAAAAAAGGATCTGTAGTGGAGACCCCTACCCTTGGGTGCCCTAGGTAGCTGCCACACGCATCATTGTTTTCTCTTTTCTTTATGCTCTTGCACCCTAGAGTGAAATGATGGTTGCTTCGTTCGTCCAGCTTAATGCGGGAAAGGTGGGGCTTTGTGATTTGACCCCTCATCGCTCATTTTCTACTACTGCGGCACTACGACCGGGGTGCCTCCAATTCCAACCGCTGCTCTGAACAGTAATTTGGTGCATCGCACGTGGAACAAGACGGTGGATGAGCCACATGTCGGCCAAAGGGGTCATGTTAAGTGTTTCGCCATTTCGTGTGTGGAATGACCCTGCTTGAGTTGCTACGCCAACACGACAGGAGCAGCCTACCACTTGGTTTTGCTCCTTGGTGAATCCCGACTATATTGATCTAAAAAGATACATGCTGAACTACCCTCTCCATCTCGGTTTTTTTATTTTTAGGCGTCTCGGTTTATAGGGCCTGCACGTAGTTCTAGGTCATCCATTTGACTAACTAAATATGAGTTACTATGTCACAAAAAGTATATCATTGGATTCTTAAGCGGATGTAGTTGTATTCAAAAGTCGAGGGCGGGGCTTTTCCTGCACGGTAGGCGGGGCAGTTCCGCCTAGTCGGTTCGACAGAGACGCGAGAAGAGGAGAGAGTAGGCTGCTGCAAATGTAGGGCTGTGTGATTTGACAGCGAGTTACTGTTGGACAGGTGGGGCCCCATGATTTGACTTGCCATTATCATTTTAACTGCGGCACTACGACCGGCATGAGTCTCCAAGATTCCTGACCACCTGCATACAGGTGCATCTCCCAATGCTCCACCATGTAGTAGAGGCTGGCTCTTGCATGAGAGCCCACTTCTCCACTTTTTCCTTGCCTCTCTTTCCTCCACATATGCAAAAATGCCATGTAAAGCGCACTATTGTACTTACTTTTACTTGCTCCTATAGGTGCTTAAGCTTGCCACATAGGCATAAAGTCTGATGTGGCAAGTTAATCAAGAAGAGAGAGACTAGTTTGGTGACCCAAGGAAGAAACGGTGCTAAGCGCGTGTACCTAGGTGAAAAGACAATTTTGAGTCTATAGCTAATTAAATAAAGCAAACTTAGCAACACCATTTCATTGGAAGTGGTCACTCCTTGGCAAATGCAATAAATACTAGTACTCCCTGTGTCCCATAATATAAGAACGTTTTTGGCACTACACTAGTGTCAAAAACGTTCTTATATTATGGGACGGAGGGAGTACGAAGAAAGAGATAGAGAGAAGTAAAAAAATACACTTATAGCCAACCTTATAGCCAAAACCTTGTTGTAGTATGAGTGACTAAGTGATGACTATGTATGACATGCCAACATCAGATAGCCTAACGCACCATGTTAAATCTCCAAGGGCGCGACCACACGAGCGACGCGACGGTCATGGTACGCGCGACCACGATACGGGCTGCTGCCAGCCCTTGGATCTGAGATCAAACTGCCGCATGCTAAGTTGCTGAAAATTTGCAGAATAACCCTCCAGGATAGGATATTCACCCATAGGTCTAGGATCATGCCATGCAACTGTCCGATCTCAGTTCCAAGGGCTCTCGGAAGCCCGTATCATGGGAGAATGGAAAGCCACTACCCTGCCGTTCGCATGCTGGCAGTTCGCTCCTACTCGTCCCCGCACGTCCTTCAATACTATGGCGGTTCGCTCCTAGTCGTCACGTCCATTCACATTACGGCAGTTCCACTAATCCTAACCCTCCTCCCAAATCCATGGCGTCCCAAATCTCTATGATCGGCGGTGAGTACAAGGTTAGAACCATCACCAACGATGAGTTCGACGTCATCTACACTCGTTCTTCCGCGACGGTGAAAGGATGCCTTTCTCGCTTCACATGCATGTTAGAAAACTCAAATGATGAGTGGGTCGTTGGGCTAGATGTTGAGTACACCACAGTCCTAGGACGAGAGAAGGATCTAAAGGACGAAGAGAGGAAGAAGCCCGCCGTGATCTAGGTTTGCGTACATAATGTTTGCTTGGTCTACCACATATGCCATGCCGACGTTGAGTGCCAGGATTTTAAGAACTTCCTCAAGGACAAAACAGTGAAATTCGTTACTATAGACTTTAAGAACGACGAAGAAGTCCTGGGTCGGATCGGCCTCATTGTAGGCAACCCCTTCGACCTCTAGAAGAATTGGTTGCTGCCCTCTCGCCACCCTTCAATGCTGACCCTGGCAGGAGCCATGGTTCATCCTTCATATGGTAAACTGGAGAAACCTCCATACACGTTTCATCGTCATGCATGGCAGTGGAATGTACTAGATATAGACCACATCCACTATGCTGCAATGGATGGCTACCTTTGCTTCAATATCTACAAGGGTTGGATGAAGAGCAATAGCCAAGTGTGCGGTTCAAGCAAAGAAGTATCGGCCAAGAGGAAGAGGGACAAGGACGAAGTCGAGGATGTGGACGGGGACTCCGAGTAAGGTGGTAGTGTCGTTGCTCATGGTGGTTCTAAACTTCTAATGCAGTGTCTACCGGATTAGTTGCATAGTTTAATTTCAGGTGTGCTTAGTTTAATTTGAGGGGTGTGTTGTGCTGAGCCCCCAGCAGAACTATGTTATGTTTCTTTTTGTTACTTTAACTCTTCAGTATGTACATACTACTAGTATTTGTTTAATAGAATTTAGCACCCCAATTAAGCACGTACTAGCTTTTTTAATAGTACTATGTGCATAATTCGGCGATGAGCGCTCTCTATATGTACCACCTTTTTTTTAATTTCAATTTTTTCTCCATGGCGCAATCCATCGATAGTACTACTGATAAAAGTATACATTTTTTAAAAGGCTAGAGTATTGTTCATCACATATACAGCCAGTTAAATTCTCAACCTAGAACGACATGCATGCCATGTAGTAAACCAATACGGAGGAAGTATAGTAAAAATTAGGTGATTTTACCGAGCGGTCGGCGGGGGAGCATGGCCTATCATGCGGTCCCACGTGTCATGATGTACCAAGGCGATGCGCGTGTCCCTCTTGAGGAAGAAGGAATACTAGTACGTCGTTTGAGATGATGGCGAACCGAAGTGTGAAATAATGGTTGCTTCGTTCGTCTGGGAAGGTGCGGCATTGTGATTTGACGTCTCATTGCTCATTACTACTACTGGGCCGGTACGAGTGGGGTGCGTCCCCCCTACTGTTCTGCACTATTATTTGGTGCTTGACACGTCGACCCGGTTGCTATTTGTCCCAGATGTTGGCGACTGGAAGTACAAAATTCATGAAAGGGAGCGTCGACAGAGGAGTATACTACATAATTCATGAAAGGGAGCGACTTAGTTTTGGAAAAATCTGTTTTTACGGAGTACGTACCCACTAGGGTTTATAGGGCTCATCTAAAAAACATCCGTTTTTCCATTTGATAAGTCTCAATTCTACTATACTAGTAGTAGCAAGGTTGTCAGAATCGTGATCCTGAATCGGATCGGAGCTCCGTTGGTAGGATCACAAATCGTAGAATCTTCACTATCAGGATCGTAGAAACATAGATTCTATGAACCAAAATTGTAGAATCAAAGGGGTTAGTTTGGATCGTAAAGTCATAGAATCGTACAACAGAATCGTGATTCTAACAACCTTGAGTAGTAGTACCATTACATGTTGGATTTCGAGGTGCGTTAGATCACCCGACGCAAGCAGTGTCAAGAGGAAACTAACCAATGCATGTACAAGTTCATGGAAATTTAGTGGTCATTCATGCATTCGTTCTAATTAATGCCTCGGTAAACATAACTTCTTGAGAAAAACTAGCATACTAATTACTTTTGCAAACTACGAAATTAATTTGACCACTCACCGTCTACCTTGGTTGGAGAGATTTTGAAATTGAGCCATAAACTGGAAAGGAGGGAGTAGTAACTCTTGTCTCGATTACTATTTGTGGCCTTGTATAGATGCAAAATGTATTTTTTTATCGTGGCCTTCTAGAAGTAAATGGAGGGAGTACTAACCGAAGTACGTAGTAGGGACGAGGAGTAAATGGAGGGAGTAGTAAAATTTTCTCCTCCTACTGCGAGCCACCGCGCTCGTGGGCGAGGGAGAGGGCGTAAGGCGTAGTAAGGAAGCTTCACCTCATCCTGCGAGCCACCGCGCCCGTGGGCAGGGGAGACGGTGTACTAAGCAAGCTTCTCCTCATTCTGCGAGTTGACGGGACACATCAAAAGTACTCCAGTGTATAGAGCCTTGCCTCTAAGGTAGGCCCCACATGGTTTGCCTCTTTTTTTTAATTTAACATAATGCGTCAAGTCGCAATTTGTTTGTTCACCCGTGGTAGATGATCCTCCCTCCACCAAGTGGAAAACCAGTACACATGCCAAATTACCACGTGGGCTGCCTTTTTCGTATAGAAATGAGCTCCACCGTGTACCCGCACGGGTGTGGTTGGGAAAGAGACGGGAGTACGTGCGCCGTGTGTGCACCTCTTCTCTTCATGCACGTCCCCCACCTACGTGGGCGTGTGTGAGAGAGATACAAACCTAGAAATAATGCGCCATCCACCCCCATGCCTCCGCCCAGTCCGACCACCAGTCACCACCACGCCCCACTCCTCCTCACCTTATCTCTCATCTTTCTCTCTCCATTTTTATATACAAGGGGCCACTATCAAAATTACAATTTGCAGATATACAAGCCCACTAACACTAATTGATGCAATATTAATGGTGTTTGCCTCGTGGTACTAGCAAAGGAGGACATTAATTATCCCTTGCATGCATGCGGGAGTTTGTAAAAAAATGCATCTTGATGTTCCGTGCAATGCATGGGCATCTTGCTAGTCCATGAAAACAACACATGGCAAAATTCCACGCCGAACAAGGGATTTGAATCTGTTGGGAGGGGCTGTTTGGATCTTGCCCGGGGTAGCCAAAATATTGGCGACTACTTCGCCATGGCCGGCACCGGCTCGAGTTCATCCTAACATTCCCCTCTTCTGTGGAGCCCATGCGGGGTCAACGAAGGTCCTCGCAACAAAAGGATCCGTCAAGACACCTGCTGTGTACGCCGGCGTCGCCTCCGCGGTGGCCTTCATGGGACCCAAGTGGCGACGGCCTCACGTGTTCTACTTCTCCTCGATGATGGCGGCGAACGCGGAGGCGCTGGCCACCGACTCGCCGCTCTCTGCACACCCGGCTTCTGTTGCTGCTTGCATGGCGCGACCGCCGGCATGGGAGTCTCGGCCACAGAAACGGGAGACGTGGTACGAGGCGGCGGCGTGGACGACAGCAACAATGCCCGTGCGCCGCTCCTCGTCGAGCTGGCCTGGAGCGGCGAGTTGCTAAACCGCGCGCCGGCTTGGGGAGGCAACAGGCTCCGTCGGGTGAGGGGAGGGAGGTGGATCAGCGAGCTGCATAGCTCGTATCCGGCGGGCTACCCAGCCGGCTTGGATGCGGAATAACTACTCGTCGTAAGCCATTGTAAGAGTGGACAAAATGGTGGAGGAGATAGGGGAGCGGCGGAGGTGTGCGATTCTTGGCCGGCGTTTGACCTCGTTTAAATAGGAGATTAAATAGACGGCGGACGGGAGGAGCTTGGCCGGTGTTGCGTTTAACGCCGGCCCGGTCATGAGCGGACGTGTGTCCAGAGTGGGTTTCTCGGCTTCCACACGGGCGGGTTTCATGGAGGCATTTGAATGCGGCACGGAGGCGTGTTCAGCCAGGCGTGCCGCGAGTGGCACCCTCGACTCTAACCTAGGACACCGCACCGTTCTTCCACTGACGTGTGGGCTCTTTGGGTGCATGGCCTGCATGTCAGTGACCCAACGCAGGCAGCGCACAGTAGAGGAACCTTTGGTGGGCCAGGGCGGTCAGAAGCGGGCATTTCATAAACCGATGATTGTTCATTGAGTGTGGCGTCATCTTTTTTAATGTAGATAAGCCTACTATGTTGATAGCCCGTTCAATATGTTGTGATTCATAAAGACCGCTGCAAACATCAATGTTTTGCTTATCACAGATAAGATTGATTAATACCCGTAACAATCCATGTCCTTAACAAAGGGTGCATGCACGTATAGGTTGAGCGTGTGACTTGCGTCGTGTGCTGTGTGCATGCAGGCGGGCGAGTGTTGCATGCATGCAAGGGTACGTTTCAGTGTCGCATGCATGGGTGTATACGTGCGTGTGTTCATGAGTGCATGTGTACGTGTCAGTGTTGCACGCCAGCATGCGTGCGTGTGTACGTGTCAGTGTTGCATGCCTACATGCGTGCGTGTCTTGCATGCGTGCATGTGTACATGCGGGGTGAGGCTACACGTCAGTCGACTGACTTTTTCATCTCTGGTCATTAGATTTTCCAGCCGTTGGATACGAAATCAAGGGCCTCCAGTTTATCATCAAACTGCACCCCCCCCCCTGAGCCGCCAGCCACCACCAGCCGAACCGCCAGCCCCCGCCGCCCGCGGCCGGCCCGCCCTCCCCGAAACCACTCCCCACCGCTGGTCCGCCGCCGCACCGGCCATCCCTCTAGCCCCCCCCCCCCCCCGCGAGCTTTTTCTCCGGGGATCCCCACCCCACCGCCCAATGAACACCCCCGACCACCGGTGACTGCCAACCAGAGGTCTCACGACTTCGAATATCCAACGACCACTAATTTATTACCATTTCTGTCCTTCATATACGCGCTGACGGTGGGCCCTATGGTAATGTGCATTGCTGAATGTGGACCATTTGACTGGTCAATTGATCATGTTATCAAAAAATTACGGAGTTGTATGGTGATCCAGTGACCGTATGATCACCCTAAAATGTACTCCTATTTTATTAACAGAGTACAGACTCAAACTACCATTTCTTTCTTTCATATACGGGCTGACAGGTGGGCCCCACAGTTACGCGCCCTAATGGTGCAACACTAGTTGCGCCGCGTGGAACGTTTGACTGGTCAATTGATTGTGTCATCAACAAAATACGGAGTTGTACGGGTGAGCCAGTGACCGTATAATCATGATATGTATTTGTTTAACACGGTATAGACACAAGGGCTCATATATACGCGCAAGCACTCACCGCTATAAGCGCACACACGCGAACCCTACCCCTATGAGCACCTTCGAGAGAGTGGGCCAGCATATATGATCTTGAGATTTTACGAAGTCACCATAGGTGCCTCGTAGTCGAGTGGAACGTCTCCTCCCACTGAACGTACATCGCCGAAAAATACTGAAATTAAGACAAGATGAATGTGAGCACCGGGACTTTAACCTTGGTGGGCTCGAGAAACCACTGTCCTCTAACCATCCAACCACATGTTGGTTAGCACGACAAAATGTATATGGTGACTGTGATGAGCTTATTCTGAAGTCCAGTGACCATATCGTGCTTTCGCTTCAAATACAATGACCGTAAGTGTCGTCAACAAAATACGGAGCAGGCATCAAATGCAAAGTCTGTCAGTGTCATCAACAAAATATGGAGATGTATCATGAGCTAGATACCGTTGTACTATTGTATATGCTTATTTTCTTAGTGGCCGATTGCGTGTGTGGTGTGGTGGGCACATCATTTCTAGTTGTGGTGGGTCAACATGAAGACTCATGGGTTGGTTCCATCCTGCGCCACATATAGGTTGGACCGAGACGTGTTATACGAAGACACATGTGGAGGACTTGGCGTACAAAACGAAGCTACCCGAGTCGCGGAGGACTCTATCCCCACTGGTGATAAGCCGACTATATATGATTTGTAACCCTAGGCCCTTAGTATGTTATACAAGCTTGGGGGCTAGTTCGTCGATAGTATACACACACGCACAATGCCTGGTATTCACATGTACTGCAATTGAAATCTAGCATGTGCATGTATTTATTTCATATTATCGATCCATAGAGTGAGAGCAGTTTGAAATACAGGCGATGGATGCTTTTGCAATTCATATATAAACATTAATTAGTGAACTCCATGTTGTTAGTGTGAAACACTTTATACATTTGTCACTTGCATGGATACATTCCAAATTGCTAGCTATGAAATAGAATACATGTCGAATTCAACATAAAGGGGGTTTCGAAGATTCGAATTCATAGGAAGTGTATTCATCTATTTGAACTCGAGATAATGGCATTTGTAAATTAGATGTAAAAGGTGGCATCAATCTTTGTTGTGAGTTTGAACATGCTATATATATATTCATACGCATATCTAACTTTTTTTTTTGCAACCAAGGAGATTATATCTGGAACCATGCATGAACTGAGGTAAGTTACATATTTTTTAATATATACTCGTGTACAATGAATATTCAAATGTACCCCCTCCATTCCAAAATAATCGTAGCTTTAGGATTTTCAAGAGTAAAGATTTGTGAAGTTTGACAAATCCTGAAAGTTCAATTCAAGAGAACCAAAAACGTTAATGCTTCTGCTCCCAAATATTGAACGAAGCACCAAATAGGCCTATGGTAACCCGAAACCGCGCGAGACTAATGTTTTGGTGGTAGGAAATTACTGTCCTGACTCTGGCCCGTGTAGCCTATCGGCCCGATGTCCAAAGGTCCAAACCGGGGTAGGTTTGTAACTTCACCAAGACGCCAGAGAAGCATTCATACGCCGTGGGCGCCTACCCATGCGCTCGGCCGAAATCTATCCCGCCCACATTTGGGACACCTAACATGACTGTCCTACCCCCAACCCGCAATATGTGTCACATCCCTAGCTCTGGCCTATTCTGTGCTTGCTTCCATGTGTGCATCATGTCTATATTTCTGAAACTTGAACTGAGGAATTTTGGAAGCCTCAAAAACTTAAATAAAAGAGGGGCAAAAACCCTAGAAATCTCATTCATTGCTCCAAAATGCTCTTCTTAAATGTTTGATAATTTTTGGTAAGGGTTCTGGTCCCAACCAAAATATTGAACATTTTTAAGGAATTATTTTTGGGACTTTGGATTTAATTCATTAGCTATTTGAATTTGAATTATATTCATATAATTAGAATATAATTTCAAATACCCCTGAAATATTTTATAAGCTTTTGGAAAAATCCATCTAGCAATATAAAATATTCAGAGGAGTTTTTGGCATTGTTTGAATTATTTTTAATTCAAAACAGTGGCAAAAGAATTAAATAAAAGAAAAAACAGAACAGAATTAAATAAAACAGAGCAGAAAGCCTACCTGGCCTTACCCGTGCAGCCCACCAGAGCCGGCCCAGCTCCTGTGCTGGTCCAGCACTGTGCGGCCCAGCCCACCTCCTCCTCCCTGTCGCCTTCCTCCTCGCGCCAGTAGGCAGAGGAGGGACTCGGCGCACGCGCCCGAGCTCGCCACGCCACCACCCTGCTCGTCTGCTTCGCCTAAGGCCACCACGACGCCTCGCGCCTTCTCCTCGGCGCCGCCTCGACCCCTGGAACCCTCCCGCTCACTCCCTCGTCCCCATCTCTCCTCTGTTCCCTCTCTCTCGCCCGGACCGAACGGAGCCGCCGCCACCGACAAGCTTCCTCGCGGCCACCGCCACCCCCTCTCCTCCCCGACGCGCTCCTGAGCTCCGCAGTGCCTCCCTCGACCTCCCCGTCGGCTCACGCGACCGGAGAAGCCCCGAAGCGCCGTCCCGACGTTTTCCCCCTCCTCGGCCACCGAGGACCGCCGCTGTCGATTCGCCGCCTCCGACGCCTCCCCGAGCTCCCCGAGGCCACCGTCGCAACCCCTGTGAGCTCCGCCACCGTTTCCCCCTCTTTCCCTCTTCGTTTGATTGCCGTAGCCGTCGCCCCCTTGATGACCGAAACCCGCCGCCGCCTGTGATCGCCGCCGACGTGCCTCCGGCCACCTAGTGGCCCGGCTGTCGTGCTCAGCTTCCTCCCCGCGCTGCCTAGAACACGTAGGTGCCTCGCACGAGCCTCCCCGGCCACCGTAGCGTCGACCCCGAGCTCGCCCGAGCTCCGGCGACCGCCACGGTCGATGCCGGTGACGACTCCGGCCATCTTAGGCCCAGCCGCTGCCACTACTCGACGCGGACGAGTGCCTGCGTCACGTAGACGCCCTCCGCCGGCCATTTGGTCGCCGGAGGAGGGAAACCGCACCCCTCCGCCGTCTCTGGCTCCGCCGGCGACGAGCCGCGGGTCAACTCCGGCGAGTTGACCCAGGTTTGACCTTCCCCGTGTGTCACTGACGTGTGGGCCACCCCCCCTGACATTTTAGTTAGTATTAGTTTAACACTAATTAACCTAGGTTAGTTAGCTGATTAGTCGCTGACCAGTGGGCCCCGGCCCCACAAACAGTTTAGTTAGAATTAACTTAAGGCTAATTAACTTGGTTAATTAGTTGTGTCACTGACCAGTGGACCCCACTGGTCAGGTTTGACCTGAACCTGCCCTGTTGACCTGATGACGTCAAGGTGATGTCATGCTGACGCATTAAATGATTTTCTGGATTTAAAATAAATCAGAAAATTCCAGAAAATTGTATAAACTTCTAAAAATCATAGAAATTCAACCGTAACTCCAAATTAAATAATTTATATATGAAAAATTATCAGAAAAATTCAAGGAATCCATCTGTACCATTTTCATGCATGTTAGAACAACTTATAGCTGCTGTTTAGCACAAATCAATTAAATGGCATTTGAATAATCACATATGGAGTTTGAATTTGAATCTTGTATTCAAACCAACTTCATTTAATCTGTTGCTAGTTGCATTAGCCCAAAACACATTCATTTTGCCATGTCATGATCATGCATCATATTGTGCATTGCATTGATTGTGTTCCCTTCTGTGTTGCCGGTATTTGTCCCCTCTCGATAGACGTGATACCGATGATGTGATCGTTGACACTGATGAAGACTCAATGTTATCTTCAGAAGTGCCAGGCAAGCAAAACCCCCTTGTTCATTCCGATACAATCCTACTCTCTCGCTCCTGCTCTCTTTTACTGCATTAGGACAACAACGACATATTGTTACTTGCTGCGGTAGCTGAACCCCTTTATCCTTTGCATGACCTGTCATTGCCACAGTAAATAGATGAAACCCACTAGCATGAGTAGGAGTTGTTTGAGCCCTGTTGTGCCTACTCATTCATGTTTGTTTGTCATGCCTGCTACTGCTTAGAGTTGAGTCAGGTCTGATTCATCGGGGATGAATCAGAGGTGTGTGAACATGTCCTACTGTGTGAGCTAGTGTGAACACGATTTGGTAAAGGTAGCGGTGAGAGGCCATGTAGGAGTACATGGTGGGTTGTCTCATTGCAGCCGTCCTCAGGAACTGAGTTCTGTGTTTGTGATCCATGATTCAGCTACTACCACGCATTGGGCCCGAAACCAATGGACCCTCTCGGCTTCTTGATCACCCTTGTCCTCTGTCCAGGAGTTGCAAGTAGTTTCTGGTGTTTGTAGTATGCTGGAGGCCGTGCGCAGCGCTGACCGTAGGGGTGGGCTGTGATGCGGTAGGCACGTGGCACGGTGTACCGGGCGCCCGTTTGGTGTCTCGGGAACCCTGTTCACATCGTTTGGGGCTGTGAGCGAAACTCCGGCCGGATCTCCTCATGGATGGAACCCGAATAGGCGATAAACCTGGACTAGAGACTTGAGTGTTTAGGCAGGCCGTGGCCGACACCCACGTTGGGCTTCCGCTTGAAGGTTGCCGAGTACATGTCGTGTGCAGACGCTAAGTGGTGGAAACATGTATGAAGAAGTACACCCCTGCAGGGTTAACATCATCTATTCGAATAGCCGTGTCCGCGGAAAAGGACTTCTGGGTTGCTTATATCAGTTCATAGACAAGTGAAAGTGGATACTCTAAAATACGCAAGATAAGCGTGAGTGCTATGGATGGCGTTCTCGTAGGGAGACGGGAGCGGATCCATAGTGGTGTATTGATATGGTGAATATGTGGACTCGTGTGCGCCACCTCAAAAGAGTTGCTTGCAGTCGTAGTTTAGGATAGCCACCGAGTCAAAGCTGGCTTGCTGCAGTTAAACCCCACCATCCCCTTTGTTGATAATGATGCATATGTAGTTAGTTCTGATGTAAGTCTTGCTGGGTACATTTGTACTCACGTTTGCCTATTTTATGTTTTTGCAGAGAGACTTCGGTCTCACTAGTAGTTCCGCGTGGACTTCGACGTTTAGCTTGTTACCTCAGCTACGATCTTGTGCCCTCGGCAGGATCTGGTAGATAGTCAGGCTTCTCAGCCTTTTTCATTTATAGATGTCTGTACTCAGACATGATAGCTTCCGCTTGTGCTTTGACTTGTATGCTCTGATTGTTGGGTCATGAGACCCATGTTTGTAATATCTCGCTCCTCGGAGCCTAATGAATAAATTACTTGAGTCGTAGAGTCATGTTGTGATGCCATGTTGTATTTGCACATATCGAGCATATTGTGTGTATGTTATTGAAATGCTTGGTATGTGTGGGATCTGACTATCTAGTTGTTTATCTTTAGTAGCCTCTCTTACCGGGAAATGTCTCCTAGTGTTTCCACCGAGCCATGGTAGCTTGCTACTGCTCCGGAACACTTAGGCTGGCCGGCATGTGTCCTTCTTCGTTCCTGTGTCTGTCCCTTCGGGGAAATGTCACGCGATGAATACCGGAGTCCTGTTAGCCCGCTACAGCCCGGTTCACCGGAGTCCTGCTAGCCCAGTGCTACAGCCTGGATTCACTCGCTGATGACCGACACGTTCGATGCTGGGTCATGGATGCCTGTCCCTGTAAGTCTGTGCCACTTTGGGTTTACGACTAGCCATGTCAGCCCGGGCTCCTTATCATATGGATGCTAGCGACACTGTCATATACGTGTGCCAAAAGGCGCAAACGGTCCCGGGCAAAGGTAAGGCGACACCCGTGGGAATACCGTGCGTGAGGCCGCAAAGTGATATGAGGTGTTACATGCTAGATCGATGTGGCATTGAGTCGGGGTCCTGACAGCGTTGGTATCAGAGCTTGACTGCCTGTAGGATTACCAAGCCAAACTGGTCGAAGTTGAGTCTAGAAATTCTTTAGTTATATAAGGGAATTGATTGTGGGATGGAACGTAAGGCTCTTTTTACTCCTTATACCTCATGGCCTTCTGATCTGAGTCATCATCTTCTCTTCTACGGGGATTAAGAACTAGGCTATCTCTTCTTTCTATCAGGATCACGTGTTACTAATCCGTAGACTTATAAGATTGTTGGATTTAAGCTTGAGTTCAGTTCCTACTACTTCCGTATGTTAATTGTTGATCTCGAAACCTTGATATTGTGCTTCTGAGTGGTTATGCCACCATTTTTGTGAATGTCTCAAATCTTTTCTGAGCATTTACAGCCGTTATGCTGTCCGAGTCATCCCAGGTTTCTAAGTAGTCTGATGCATTTGCAAATCCTTTCTTCCCGTTTCAATGTTCCCATGGGCCAGATTAACCACACTAATCAGTGAGTTGAGGTACTTCGTTACCTTGACATATATGTTGGAGATATTATTATGACCCTAGGTGTCTTAGGGGATCATCTAGTAATTTAGCCATGATTTGTGTTCCCAGTGTGATGATTCTGGCCATCATTCTCGAAAGCATCCCGTGATGCTACTTAGTAATAGGTATTCTGTTCCTGGGTTCTTGAACCCGAGATCCACTCTACCTACTTCATGTTGATAGTAATTGCTAGTGCCTTTAGGATATTAGTAACCTTTGCGATAGTCCTTGAAGTTCGTGGTATCTTCTTCTTCCAAATACCATGAACTACTTATGGCAGATGTTCCTTGCTGATCGAAAGATCACAATCAGAGTGCTCTCGATGGGTTCTCGATTCTACATTGTGACTCTGCCAGTTCTACCTTTCTGCATGGGTTATCCGGAAGAAATATGTGGAATTCGTTCGACATGCTAAACCATGCATCCACAACTCAGAAAATCGTATGTTCCTTTGAGTTATCCCTCTTTAGTTGTCTTCTGACCCCCGTCTATCAATTGATAGTCAAGAGTATGCGTGCGTTCGTTTATCGATGCCTATTACTCTTGTGGTCCGTCAAGCCATTCTATCGCGGAATGACTAGGAGAAACAAACTCCAGTACCTCTTCCATATCCAGGATTGGGTCAAAGAAGTTGTGCTCCGCAGATCAAATTGTTAATCCAGCTTTTGTTCTGTTCTACCTTGGAGTATTACCATCTTTATATCGGGATTGTTATAGGAATTGCACACCATCCTATGAACTCTTGGTACAGTGATACTTCTTGCCATCATTAGTCATTCCTCGGTCTTCGTGTTGATGCAACCGGAATACCGACAAATGAATTGTGATGTGTGAAATCAATACGCCTAGCAACCTCGTTGCTGGGTAGTTAAAGGACAATAATTTCATTCTTAGTGAGTTGGTTATTGAATCATCATTCTAAGATTGATCGTGCTACCTAGTCCATTCTCCTGGTTCACTCCTCGATCGATGAGTTATGATTATTTCAAATCCTTGCTCTATTGATCATATCGTCTTGCCCTGAAAAGCAAGATTGTTCTCGAGCTTAGTAACATACCGGTGGTTCGTGACTTTCCAAATATCTTCTTGGAAGTGTTACCGGGTTGTCACCTGACTGTTATGTTGAGCTCGTGATCAAGTTGGGTTATCCTGTAAACCACCCTTCTCCAAGAATCCGTGTTGGATACCCCTGAGCTAGTTGGTTAAGCTAGACAACAACCTGGAGAATTGGAAGATAAAAGCTTGCCTGACTTAGTTCGTTCCAAAGGGATATTCTTGTGTAGTGTGTGTTGAAGAAAGATGATATCTTCATCGATTGGTCCCTGTGATCAGTTGCTGGACCTATTGTCTTATCAATCCTTTGATTTGAGTGTGGGCTATCGTCAAATCAAATCAGTACCAACGATGCTCGTAATGTTGTCTTATTCGTGGTTGATCCCTCGAGCATACACCATTACATCTTTGGTCTGACCAATGCTATCACCGTGTTCACTTAACTATGGAATTCCTTTTAAAAGGAAACCCGGATGAATTGTTGTTGAGCCCATTGACAACATCCTTATCTCCTCCATGATTTTGTTGAACATTAAGCTAGTGTTGGAAACTTTTGAAAGCATTTGTTCATGCTAGCTCATGAAGCATATGTTTGGATGAAGGTAGTGACTTCCTTTAATTCATGTGCATCTGATGCAAGTTGCCGCCGTGGATTCGAGAAAGTCAATGTTGCTTCCTCTGGAATCATCGCAAGTCAGTCATGCACACGTGCGAAGTATTCTGTGGTCTGGAGACTTGCAACCTTCATTCCATATGTGTATCCTAGCACACCAAGCCACTGACTGATTTGTTCAAGGAGAAGGAGTATCTTCATAAGAGCTAATCCGGACTTATGAAAGAACTTCGATATCCTCGCTGATGGTTCCCAACCAGAACTCGGTAGTGTTTTATTGTAAGACTACCATGTGAGCATGCTTGTCTGGGACAACGTGTTCACATGTTTGTAGCAGAACTAGCTCATGTTTTGGAGCTTGCTATCGTAGTTCATCTCCCGAGAATCCCGCAACGTCATCTCGTCGAATTGTGTTGCAAACTTTCATTTTTCTTCCTAGACTTGATGAGTCTGGGATATCCTGACACCAACCAGATCTGAATCTCAGGCAGATGTGATGGTTGGAACATTTCCCAAGAATTATAATATTGGTCTCTCAATAACCGGCAAGGTGGATGTCGTGGCCAACACACCCATCCGGTAGACCTATTATTATAGTATCTTGTTTGAGGAAGTTGGCCACCTCCCCATAAGGATTTCGTAGGATTTACCTCCGTAACTGTTCCTTATGGATTCTATTGCTCCCGAAGTCCGACCTTTACTTGATGTTCTAGTTAGCAAACCATATCCATGAATGGGTTATACTAGCACGTCAAGGAGAACATTAGAAGCGGAGTGCTAAATGTCTCTCGGTCGATCATCCAGATTTTATTTCCTTGGCCCCGCCAAGGGTGAAATCTGAGAAAGTGTTATCTTCCTTTACATCTGCATCATCCATCATCATTCATCATGGTAGCAAGTTGTGTTGCCAGGATCCTTGACACGGATGTTGGTAAAACCTTGATGATTATGGAAATGCTCAAGTTCTTGAGAGCACGCTCAAGCGCTAGGTGTTATCATCGACGCTAACTGGGATTCCTCTCAGTTTCCTCGGCAATGCTATGACCTTTTCAACCAGTGAATTAACTCTCTAGTGTTGGGTTCTTCCCCAGTTACCAGAATCATTCCCAGCATTTGCATTTTGTTCCCAGCTTGCACCGCCATTGTGCCATTCTACCATGGGTCTCTTCCATTTCCGGTGATAAGCAAAAATCATCCATTACGTTGTCTTCAACAAGGTAATCCACATCATCCAAGTTCGGGTATGCCATTCTACCGAACCCCTCTAAATGATCGATTATGATTTGCCTTAAGCTGGTTTAAAGAGTCTCAATGATCTCTGAATCAAAGGTAATTCTTTTTGCCACTTAAGGGGATATTTCTATGAGTCACCTTCCCTAAGGTGCATCGTTATGGTATTATGGAAACTCAACTCTTCGCTACGTTGACAACCGTTCACCACCCTCTTAAGCGTGAAATTGTTGTCTACCTAGTGAACCCTCGTCATCTGTTCCACTCCATCCCTCTAGAGGTGTGCTTCGTCTCTCAGCTCGAGAGATGTTGTTATGTCTCATTCCGTGGGTTAATCCTGAGTTGTTCGACCTTCGAGAGGAACAATCTTTAGGTTTTCCTTTCCTCTCTTGTCATGTTAGCTGGAGTTCTCAGAGCAAGACTTCGAGACAATGATGGTGGACGAATCAAAGTCCATTTGAAGTGCAACTGGATCGTGAAGATTATACTAGTCTGCGTTACCCCTTCACCTTACCCTACGCTTGAATCTCGAGACGAGATTCTTGTTTAGTGGGGGTGAGTTGTCACATCCCTAGCTCTGGCCTGTTCTGTGCTTGCTTCCATGTGTGCATCATGTCTATATTTCTGAAACTTGAACTGAGGAATTTTGGAAGCCTCAAAAACTTAAATAAAAGAGGGGCAAAACCCCTAGAAATCTCATTCATTGCTCCAAAATGCTCTTCTTAAATGTTTGATAATTTTTGGTAAGGGTTCTGGTCCCAACCAAAATATTGAACATTTTTAAGGAATTATTTTTGGGACTTTGGATTTAATTCATTAGCTATTTGAATTTGAATTATATTCATATAATTAGAATATAATTTCAAATACCCCTGAAATATTTTATAAGCTTTTGGAAAAATCCATCTAGCAATATAAAATATTCAGAGGAGTTTTTGGCATTGTTTGAATTATTTTTAATTCAAAACAGTGGCAAAAGAATTAAATAAAAGAAAAACAGAACAGAATTAAATAAAACAGAGCAGAAAGCCTACCTGGCCTTACCCGTGCAGCCCACCAGAGCCGGCCCAGCTCCTGTGCTGGTCCAGCACTGTGCGGCCCAGCCCACCTCCTCCTCCCTGTCGCCTTCCTCCTCGCGCCAGTAGGCAGAGGAGGGACTCGGCGCACGCGCCCGAGCTCGCCACGCCACCACCCTGCTCGTCTGCTTCGCCTGAGGCCACCACGACGCCTCGCGCCTTCTCCTCGGCGCCGCCTCGACCCCTGGAACCCTCCCGCTCACTCCCTCGTCCCCATCTCTCCTCTGTTCCCTCTCTCTCGCCCGGACCGAACGGAGCCGCCGCCACCGACAAGCTTCCTCGCGGCCACCGCCACCCCCTCTCCTCCCCGACGCGCTCCTGAGCTCCGCAGTGCCTCCCTCGACCTCCCCGTCGGCTCACGCGACCGGAGAAGCCCCGAAGCGCCGTCCCGACGTTTTCCCCCTCCTCGGCCACCGAGGACCGCCGCTGTCGATTCGCCGCCTCCGACGCCTCCCCGAGCTCCCCGAGGCCACCGTCGCAACCCCTGTGAGCTCCGCCACCGTTTCCCCCTCTTTCCCTCTTCGTTTGATTGCCGTAGCCGTCGCCCCCTTGATGACCGAAACCCGCCGCCGCCTGTGATCGCCGCCGACGTGCCTCCGGCCACCTAGTGGCCCGGCTGTCGTGCTCAGCTTCCTCCCCGCGCTGCCTAGAACACGTAGGTGCCTCGCACGAGCCTCCCCGGCCACCGTAGCGTCGACCCCGAGCTCGCCCGAGCTCCGGCGACCGCCACGGTCGATGCCGGTGACGACTCCGGCCATCTTAGGCCCAGCCGCTGCCACTACTCGACGCGGACGAGTGCCTGCGTCAGGTAGATGCCCTCCGCCGGCCATTTGGTCGCCGGAGGAGGGAAACCGCACCCCTCCGCCGTCTCTGGCTCCGCCGGCGACGAGCCGCGGGTCAACTCCGGCGAGTTGACCCAGGTTTGACCTTCCCCGTGTGTCACTGACGTGTGGGCCACCCCCCCTGACATTTTAGTTAGTATTAGTTTAACACTAATTAACCTAGGTTAGTTAGCTGCTTAGTCGCTGACCAGTGGGCCCCGGCCCCACAAACAGTTTAGTTAGAATTAACTTAAGGCTAATTAACTTGGTTAATTAGTTGTGTCACTGACCAGTGGACCCCACTGGTCAGGTTTGACCTGAACCTGCCCTGTTGACCTGATGACGTCAAGGTGATGTCATGCTGACGCATTAAATGATTTTCTGGATTTAAAATAAATCAGGAAATTCCAGAAAATTGTATAAACTTCTAAAAATCATAGAAATTAACCGTAACTCCAAATTAAATAATTTATATATGAAAAATTATCAGAAAAATTCAAGGAATCCATCTGTACCATTTTCATGCATGTTAGAACAACTTATAGCTGCTGTTTAGCACAAATCAATTAAATGGCATTTGAATAATCACATATGGAGTTTGAATTTGAATCTTGTATTCAAACCAACTTCATTTAATCTGTTGCTAGTTGCATTAGCCCAAAACACATTCATTTTGCCATGTCATGATCATGCATCATATTGTGCATTGCATTGATTGTGTTCCCTTCTGTGTTGCCGGTATTTGTCCCCTCTCGATAGACGTGATACCGATGATGTGATCGTTGACACTGATGAAGACTCAATGTTATCTTCAGAAGTGCCAGGCAAGCAAAACCCCCTTGTTCATTCCAATACAATCCTACTCTCTCGCTCCTGCAATCTTTTACTGCATTAGGACAACAACGACATATTTGTTACTTGCTGCGGTAGCTGAACCCCTTTATCCTTTGCATGACCTGTCATTGCCACAGTAAATAGATGAAACCCACTAGCATGAGTAGGAGTTGTTTGAGCCCTGTTGTGCCTACTCATTCATGTTTGTTTGTCATGCCTGCTACTGCTTAGAGTTGAGTCAGGTCTGATTCATCGGGGATGAATCAGAGGCGTGTGAACATGTCCTACTGTGTGTGAGCTAAGTGTGTGAACACGATTTGGTAAAGGTAGCGGTGAGAGGCCATGTAGGAGTACATGGTGGGTTGTCTCATTGCAGCCGTCCTCAGGAACTGAGTTCTGTGTTTGTGATCCATGATTCAGCTACTACCATACATTGGGCCCTGAAATATGACCCCGCTCGACTTCTTATTCACCCTTGTCCTCTGTCCAGGAGTTGCAAGTAGTTTCTGGTGTTTGTAGTATGCTGGAGGCCGTGGACAGCGCTGACCGTAGGGGTGGGCTGTGATGCGGTAGGCACGTGGCACGGTGTACCGGGCGCCCGTTTGGTGTCTCGGGAACCCTGTTCACATCGTTTGGGGCTGTGAGCGAAACTCCGGCCGGATCTCCTCATGGATGGAACCCGAATAGGCGATAAACCTGGACTAGAGACTTGAGTGTTTAGGTAGGTCGTGGTCTACACCCACGTCGGCTTTCGCTTGAAGTCTGCCGAGCACATGTCGTGTGCAGACGCTAAGTGGTGGAAACATGTATGAAGAAGTACACCCCTGCAGGGTTAACATCATCTATTCGAATAGCCGTGTCCGCGGAAAAGGACTTCTGGGTTGCTTATATCAGTTCATAGACAAGTGAAAGTGGATACTCTAAAATACGCAAGATAAGCGTGAGTGCTATGGATGGCGTTCTCGTAGGGAGACGGGAGCGGATCCATAGTGGTGTATTGATATGGTGAATATGTGGACTCGTGTGCGCCACCTCAAAAGAGTCGCTTGCAGTCGTAGTTTAGGATAGCCACCGAGTCAAAGCTGGCTTGCTGCAGTTAAACCCCACCATCCCCTTTGTTGATAATGATGCATATGTAGTTAGTTCTGATGTAAGTCTTGCTGGGTACATTTGTACTCACGTTTGCCTATTTTATGTTTTTGCAGAGAGACTTCGGTCTCACTAGTAGTTCCGCGTGGACTTCGACGTTTAGCTTGTTACCTCAGCTACGATCTTGTGCCCTCGGCAGGATCTGGTAGATAGTCAGGCTTCTCAGCCTTTTTCATTTATAGATGTCTGTACTCAGACATGATAGCTTCCGCTTGTGCTTTGACTTGTATGCTCTGATTGTTGGGTCATGAGACCCATGTTTGTAATATCTCGCTCCTCGGAGCCTAATGAATAAATACTTGAGTCGTAGAGTCATGTTGTGATGCCATGTTGTATTTGCACATATCGAGCATATTGTGTGTATGTTATTGAAATGCTTGGTATGTGTGGGATCTGACTATCTAGTTGTTTATCTTTAGTAGCCTCTCTTACCGGGAAATGTCTCCTAGTGTTTCCACCGAGCCATGGTAGCTTGCTACTGCTCCGGAACACTTAGGCTGGCCGGCATGTGTCCTTCTTCGTTCCTGTGTCTGTCCCTTCGGGGAAATGTCACGCGATGAATACCGGAGTCCTGTTAGCCCGCTACAGCCCGGTTCACCGGAGTCCTGCTAGCCCAGTGCTACAGCCTGGATTCACTCGCTGATGACCGACACGTTCGATGCTGGGTCATGGATGCCTGTCCCTGTAAGTTTCTGCCACTTTGGGTTTACGACTAGCCATGTCAGCCCGGGCTCCTTACCATATGGATGCTAGCGACACTATCATATACGTGTGCCAAAAGACGCAAACGGTCCCGGGCAAAGGTAAGGCGACACCCGTGGGAATACCGTGCGTGAGGCCGCAAAGTGATATGGGGTGTTACATGCTAGATCGATGTGGCATTGAGTCGGGGTCCTGACAATATGTCCGAAATTTTAGATGGGGGGAAAGTTTGTAACTTTCCCCAAATTTCAAACAAGCGCGTCTCAAACCAAAACATCGTTCCCCCTTAGTTCCCCGCCTCCCTCCGTTTCCCCATTCATACTCCATGGGCGCGAAAATGCCCTCTCCACCAGCTGCGAAACCCCAGCCTCCTCCGTCCTCCACCCCATAGCGGCCAATCCACCGCCACCCTCCTCCATCACGCTGGAGCCGGTACCCCGACGTCATCGTCCAATGCAACCGCAACCGCAACGCCCTCAAGGACTTAGCAGCTGAAGCCGAGGCAGAGCTGCCTACACGATGCCGACGCCGACGTGCGCCATACCAGAACAACTCCGACCATGTTGTCCTGCGCCTCACTGCTGCGGCTCCACTGTCGCAACCGTCCACCGCACTGGAGTTGTTCCCGCTACGCTGTCGTTCGCCGCCTTGGATCTGCTTCCCCGCCGCCGACAAACGGCCACCGCACCACACTCAACAACTTGGCCATGGGTTCGTCCAAGGCTGCACCATCCTCCACAACTTCTGGTTTTCGGCGAACAACAAGGAGATCGTCGGAAAAACAGAAGGAGGACACAGCACTGCCAGCAGAAAGAGGTACTCCTCTTCCCTTATTCATGCAAATCTTACGTCTCCGCTCACACCATATTCATCCCACGAAAGAAACTAGTTGAGCGCTTCTTACTACATCTTCTTTGTGATACTAAATGCAGAAGGTTTCCTCCCTTTTACTATTTCACCTTTGCTAGAGGTCAGTAGCCCGCCTGGATTTCAATTCAGGGTCAGTCGAATCGCAATTAAAAGAAGCAGCACCCACTTAGGCGCGCGGAGCACCTAGTCCGCTTGTTCCCCGGGGAAGCGGGGTGTGGGACGCAGGAGCTGCTTGCACCCGATCTGGAGGTCGGTAGGGCTTGAATGGATGGCCGGGGGGCGGTGCCAAGCACGGCGGTGCGGTGAGGTCGAGGGGAGGGCGCAGCAGTGGAGGAATACTAGGCCGGTGGTCGCTGGCGTTTCGAGGAAGATCGTCAACACTGACTAGCTGGAGGTAGATGAAGGCGATCTGCCCGTTCTTTGTACATTGGACGGTGCAGAAAAATGGACTGACCTATTTGCTTTCAGTCGACTATTATTTTCATAGAGTCCTGTAGTAATTTAGTGTGACATGCATGTTGTAGAGCTATCATATGTCTCCCGTAATTTATTTTTCACTGACCTGCTATCTGCTACCTTTACACTATACTAACTGTGCACACACTTCACCCATACTCACACTATTGTTTTTTTCTGCATGGGTATTTCAGACTCTGACGCAGTGTTGATGAATGCAGAAAAGAAAAGACAGAAGTCGCTCTTGTGTAATTCGAAGATAAGCACTATGCGTTCCAGCGCTCTAACGGGTGCAGTGTCAGCAGTTGGAGACAGTAAACGTAGCTCTGCAGTTGATGATCTCAATTGCCACACACAACCATCCCAGGTGCTTGCTTTAACTTTGCGCTGTCAAATGTGGTTGCATGTTGCATATGGTGTCTAGCTTGTATTTCTTCCAATTTGGTTAAATTGCATCTGCTTACTTTTCACATTATACCTTTGATAATGACATGCCTTCCTGTTTTTGATACATACTACATATGTCTATTAACCATGTTCGTACATCAAACTAATGCTCTTTTGTATCCCTCGTTAATCACTTATGATGAGACAGTCACCCGGGTGGGTTACTGTGAGACGCCATACTCATTTAAAGAGTGCAGTGTCATCCTCCCCACATGATTCTCAAGAAACAGCAACACTAAATGAAGATAGTCAACGTAGCTCTCTAGTTGATCACCGCAATTCCCCCACACCACCATTGCAGGTGCTTGCTCTTACTTGGCAGTGTGATATGTGGTTGCATGTTGCATATGGCGTCTACCTTGTAATGCTTCTAATTAGGGTAAATTGCATCTGCTTAGTTAACACATTATACCTGTGAATATGGCATGCCTTCTTGTTTTCGGTACATACTACGTCTTTCTATTAACCATGTTCTTACATCAAACTACTTTTCTTGTGTATCCCTCATCAATGCTCCTAATTTGATAAATTGCATCTCCTTAGCTTACACATTATACATGTGAATATGACACGCCTTCCTGTTTTTGGTACATACTACATCTGCCTATCACACCATGTCCTTACATCAAACTACTGTTCTTGTGTATCCTGCGTCTATCGCTTATGATGAGACAGTCACGCGCGTTGGTTAATATGAGACGCAATACTCTTATAAAGAATGCAATTTCATCCTCTCCACATGATTCCCAAGAAACAGCAAGCCTAAATGAAGATATTGAACGTAGCTCTGTACCTGAAGACCGCACTTCCCCTACACCACCATCACACGTGCTTGCTCTAACTTCGCAGTGTGATATGTGGTTGCATGTTGCATACGGTGTCTAGCTTGTAATGCTTCTAATTAGGGTAAATTGCATCTGCTTAGTTTACACACTATACATGTGAATATGACATGCCTTCCTATTTTTGGTACACACTACATCTATGTGTTAACCTTGTTCTTACATGAAACTACCTCTCTTCTGTATCTTGCATCAATCACTTACGACGAGTCACCTTTATTCGTTGCATATTGCATATTATTTCTAGCCTGTTGCCATGTATTGCTTCTAATTTGGTCAAATACATTTGTTAGGGCACCCTTTTAATTTGGCAGAGTGATATTGGTTTCATCTTTCATATGGTTTCTAACTTGCATCGATTCTAACAAGTTCAAGCACCATGTGCTTAGTTTACACTTTATACATCATACATGTCAATATGTCACGACGTCCTGTTTTTCATACATATTCCATCCTCCTATCATGCGGCTGCCTTACATGAAAGTAGTGTTCGTCAGTATCATGCATCAATGAGTTCTGAAGAGCAAATTTTATTCCTTTTTCTTGTGGGTTTGACTTGACAAGGCAAAATCAAGAAAGAGGAAGGAAAAGAGTAAGGAAGGCGATGGTGGTGGTCCTCTACAGCAACGTAAGCGGAGCATCTGTACCGATTCTCCTTGTACTGATAGTGCATTAAAAGGTCCAAGTCTCCGCTCCCCTACTCCACCATCCAAGGTGCACTACTGGAATCAGAGAATTTGCCAGCAGCCAGTTCTTTGCCGTCAGCCAGCTGACGTCAAAGGAGCTCTTTGTCGTCAGCTTACAGAAAACGGATGGCCAAGAACTGGCTGATGGCAAAGACCTTCTTTGCCATCAGCCAGTTCTTTGCCGTCCGCTAGCAGACGGCAAAGATTCTTTGCCGTCAGCTGGCAGACGGCAAAGAGGGAGGTGGCCCACACTAACGGGCTGATTAGGGAAAACCTAACGGGGCCGTTCTTTGCCGTCTGCTAGCAGAAGGCAAAGAGTAATAAAGAGGACGGCAAAGGGGGGCGGACGACAAACATTTAGGCTACTAATGGCCGAGCCCCACCCCGCCCATCTCTCTCGATCTGTTTCTGTCCCCCTCCTCCTCGACGACCACCGCCACCCGCCGCCGCCCCCGCCACCCACCGCCGCCCCCTTGCCCCACCTCCCCTCGCCCCGTCGCCCCACCGTCCCAACCACCCGCCGCCGCCACCCGCCACCGCCCCCTGGCCCCATCGCCCCTCGCCCCGTCGCCCCCACCACCCGATACCGCCCCGGCGCCCCGTCGCCCGAACGTTGCCCCGCCCCGGCGCCCGTCGCCCGAACGGCGACCCCCTGTGCCCCGCCGCCCCCACCACCTGCCCGTCGGCCCCTACGCCCGCACCGCCCCCGGAGCCAGGCTCGCCGCCGGCTCCAGTGCCCGCGCCGCCCCCGGAGCCAGGCTCGCCGCGGGCCCCCTGCGTCCGCCTCACCCCCCTAGGAGCCAGGCCCGCCGCCGCTGCCCTAACTACGGCCGTCCACCACCACCCTGTGACCATCCTCCATCCTCCATCGAGAGGAGCCAAGGTGAGCATTTTTTTGTTTTTTTCTACTGTTTCTTTGTTGTTTAGGTTTAATTAGGTTATTGATAGGTTTAGGTTAGTGGTTGGTTTAGGTTAGTGCTAGATTTAGGTTTATATAATTAGAAGAAGAAGAAAGTTGAAAAAAAGAAGAAGAAGTAGAAGAAGAGGAAAAAGGAAAAAAGGAAGAAGAATAAGAAGAAAGTTGAAAAACAGAACAATATAGAAGAGGAAAAAGGAGAAGAAAGAAGAAGAAGAAGAAGAGGAAGAAGAAGAAAGAGGAGGAGGAGGAGGAAGGAAGAGGAGGAGGAGGAGGAGAAGAAAAGGCTATCATGTGCCCGACCGCGACCCACACCCCGACCCCGACACCCCGACCCCGACACGCCACCCCGACACCCCGGCCCGACACCCCGACCCCGACCCCCGGCCCCCGACACCCTGACACCACACCCCGACCCCGACACCCCGACCCCGACCCCGACACGGCACCCCGACCCCCGAACCCGAAACAGCACCCCGACCCCGACACGGCACCCCGACCCCGACCCCCGACACCCCGACCCCGACACGACACCCCGACACCCCGGCCCGACACCCCGACTATCGGTGTCAAAACCGGCGGATCTCGGGTAGGGGGTCCCGAACTGTGTGTCTAGGCGGATGGTAATAGGAGACAAGGGACACGAAGTTTTACCCAGGTTCGGGCCCTCTTGATGGAGGTAAAACCCTACGTCCTGCTTGATTAATATTGATGATATGGGTAGTACAAGAGTAGATCTACCACGAGATCAAGGAGGCTAAACCCTAGAAGCTAGCCTATGGTATGATTGTTGTATGTTGTGTTGTCCTACGGACTAAAACCCTCCAGTTTATATAGACAGCGGAGAGGGTTAGGGTTACACAAAGTCGGTTACAATGGTAGGAGATCTAAATATCCGCATCGCCAAGCTTGCCTTCCACGCCAAGGAAAGTCCCATCCGGACACGGGATGAAGTCTTCAATCTTGTATCTTCATAGTCCAGGAGTCCGGCTGAAGGTATAGTCCGGCCATCCGGACACCCCCTAATCCAGGACTCCCTCAGTAGCCCCTGAACCAAGCTTCAATGATGACGAGTCTGGCGCGCAGATTGTCTTCGGCATTGCAAGGCGGGTTCCTCCTCCAAGTACTTCATAAAAGATTGTAAACACTAAGGATAGTGTCCGGCTCTGCAAAATAAGTTTCCACATATTGCCATAGAGAGAATAATATTTACAGAAATCTAATCTGCTGACGTATTTCGTAGCGTGACATCACACTGCGGCCAAGTCCTTTATTCGAATCGTTTTTACTTCTCCACCTCAGCGCATTTTGCGAGGCGGTTTCCTTGGCACGTCTTATCAAAGCAGAGATTGTGTCCCATTTATTTACGGGATTCTCATCAATACGGACGTGGGTAACCCAACCGCGCCATTTATCACAGCGCTTGGGAGATAAGCGAGTTTTACCAGGCTGGTGGGGACGCATAGTCGCATCCGCCCATATAAGGGGATAAGGATCCACCTTTTTACCTATGCCTTCTTCCTCCTTTGCTTATCCATCTTCCGCGCACTCGAGCTCCAGCGCCCAAGCCCGGACTTCCCACCTCAACCTTCTACATCCATGTCCGGAGCGGGAGGCAAGTGGATGGTCTCCTCCATCACGGAGGGCCATATCAAAAAACTAAGGAAGGCCGGATACTTGTCTAACGTCATCGCGCACCAGCTTCCCGAAAAGGGGCAGCTCCTCCCCACCCCAAGGCCCCATGAGAGGGTTGTATTCCTTCCCCACTTCCTCCGCGGACTGGGTTTTCCTCTCCACCTGTTCGTCCGGGGGCTCATGTTCTACTATGGCCTGGATTTCCATAATCTGGCCCCGAACTTTGTCCTCAACATCTTGGCGTTTATCGTCGTATGCGAGGCTTTCCTCCGCATCCGCCCCCATTTCGGCCTTTGGCTCAAGACCTTCAACGTCAAGCCGAAGGTGGTGCGCGGCAACCAGGCGGAGTGCGGAGGCGCCATGGCGGGCAAGATAGCTAACGTCCTATGGCTCGAGGGCTCCTTTGTGGAGACCCTGAAGGGGTGGCAATCGGGGTGGTTTTACATCACCGAGCCGCGCGATCTTGAGTGGGTTGTAGCCCTCGAGTTCTGGTCCGGACCCCCTACGCGGCTCACATCCTGGAAAGAGACGGGCCTATCGTGGGGCAACGAGGGAGAGGTGACTGGATTGCAAACATGCATCCAATCCCTGGTGAATAAGCAGCTCAAGCTTGTCAATGTAGTCCAGGTTATGCTCGTATGTCGGATCCTCCCGTGTCAACAACGGGCCTTCAACCTGTGGGAGTTCAACCCGGCGCAACACCGAAATTTGAGTAGGCTCTTCGACACGACATACGAAGATGTCGGGAAGGTGCTATTCAAGGGCGCCGAGGCTCCCGCATCTGCAACCGAGGATCGCGGATTCAGCATGCAGCGTCAAGCTAGTGCAGTGAGTTATCTTTACCTTTCACAGGACATTTGTTTCTCATAGTTTGACTCTATGCGGGATCTAAACTCCCTTACCTTTGACAGGATTGGCAGGTGAAGTCCGGACAGATCGATTGTTCGGCTCCTTTGCCCGAAGACCCAGCCGATGCTCGTTTATCGAAGCTGCTAGTTCCGGTACCTTATATGGTGCCGGAGAAGAAGGCCAAGAAGCAGGCCACAGGGACTCGAAAGAGTGCCCGACGTCTGGAGGTGTCGGATTCATCATCCGACGAATCCGAGACGCACTCCTCCCGTAAAGATGAGGAGGAGGAAGAAGAAACCTCTCCCCCTCCAGCGGGGGGAGGAAAGAAGAGGAAGGCCATCCCAACAGGCGAGGCCGAAGGGTCCAAGAAGGGGAAGACCCTCCCTCCAGACTACTCCATCAACGCCGACGAGGGCAAAGAGGAGTGGCCGCACAGGGCCAAGCGCCCAGTGGAATCGTAAGTATTCGGATACCAGAGTAACTCATGATATTCCTTTGTTGCATAGCTTTTCCTTATGTCGAATATAACTATGCAGCCCGCCCAAGGCCAGGCTCGACGAGTCGTCGAGCGGCTCCTTGGATTCATCGGACGTGAATTCAGTTCCGCCCGCTACCTCCCCCTGCACTGCGGACGATGCCGAAGTGGCGTCGCAACAAGTTCTGGGCCAAGAGGAGGTGGTCCTGGAGGAGCCGCGAAGCGACCTCCCGGACTCCGGGAGTAAAGGGGACAAGACCCCCAGGCCTCCAAGTCTGGCTTTGCGCCGGACACCGCGCCGGAATCCTCAACGGTTCCGGACTACGGCAGGCGACATCCTTCTAAGAGGAGCAAGCCTACTAAGCCAGCGGCCTCCATCCAACCGGAGGCACCAGACAATCTGCTGGAGGTGCTTAAGGGCGCCTCCATCGACGAGGAGCACCGTACTATCATGAGTATGGTGATCCAGAAGGTTCAGTCTGCCAAAAGCGGACTGACTGAAGCTTGTGCTAGCCTTCTAACAGGCTTCGAGGTAAGTAAAAAATATGTAAAAATATTACCGCATAGACAGTAGCCCCTGATGCTCTGTTTGGCGTTCGGAAAGAAAAGCCGAATAGAGGATCTAATAAATTTCGCAGGAGTCTAACAAAAAATGAGTCAATATGCGTATGCAGGCTTCGCTGCTTGCGACCGTCGCACTGACTGCGGAGGTGGGCACCCTGAAGCAGGGTCTCGAGCGGTCCGAGCAAGAGCTCGGCCTTGCCAAGCGGCAGCTCGAGGAGAAAGAAGGTAAGAGATACCTTTAGAAAAAATATATATAAAAAGATGCAATTGCAAAAAATGATTGGATTATGCTGCTTATTGCAGGGGCCACAACGGAGGTGGCGACCCTTAAGCAGGCGCTGGCCGAGGCCGAGAAGAGAGCAGCCTCGGAGCGCATCGAGCGGGAGAAATTTGAGGCGCAGGTCGGCAAGGCGCGGCAAGAGCTTCAGGCTCACATGAAAAAACATGAGAGTTTGGAGCTTGACTCGAAGACGCAAGTGTCAGAGCTTGCGGCGGCCATCAAAACTGCCAAGTCTACCAAGGCCGACTCCCAGAAGGCCCTCCAGGAGTTGGATGCGGTGAAAAAGATAGCAGCGGGTAAGGCATTCTTTATGCAAAGAAGACATATAAAAGTAAGCTACTTGTTACTTACCCGAATCCGGAGCTCTCCAGGGGCGTTCGCAGATCTTCCCCGTAGCGTATCCGATGCCGCCGCATTCTACCGAGCCGAGGAGGGTAGCTCGACGGAGAAGGTCTTCTGGTCTTAGTATGCCGAGGCCGGACACCCTGTACCCCTGAGCGACCAGCTGAAGCAGCTAGTCGAGCTCCACAAGGCGGCCGAATAGGCTATGAAGGGCCTCATAGTTCGGCTGTGGCCTGGAGAGGCTCTGCCTGGGAGCTACTTCGGACTGGTGCAGCGGCTGGTGGCGGCCTGTCCAAGGCTCGAGGTTATTAAGCGCTCCGTCTGCATCGAAGGTGCCTGGAGGGCCCTTGCCCGTGCTGAGGTGCACTGGGGCAAGCTGGACGGTGAGAAGCTTGTGAAGGACGGGCCACCGCCGGGGAAAGAGCATCGCAAACCCGAGAACTATTATAAGGATGTTCTGAAGGGTGCCCGCCTTATGGCGGATGAATGCACCAAGGATGTAATTTTTGAGTAAACTCGCTCGTGTTGTCCTGTGCGCTGAAAACTTGTTCATATGCGCTATGAAATGCTTTTTGAATTTAAAATTTTACTTTCTGTGTGGCCATTTATCAAAAATTGAGAGATGGCCAGTCGTCATCTTCTGCCCCATGCCACTAGTGCTGGGGTGTTCAGGATAAACCTAAGCGCTCTTTTTCCCATGTTTGTGTCCTTCGAGGGAGGCGCTCAGCACAATGAACAAGGCAATCGGACTATAATGCTTGAACACTCTCACTTAGCCATAGAACTCTATAATTTTAAATTTCGGCGAAGCCCCTAGTATTCGGAAGACCGAGTTCGGGGCGCTATCCACGCCTTGGCCGGACAAAGCCGACTCCTCGCTCTAAGCGGCATAAGTCTTTAAGGACTCGAAAAACCTCTCGAACAGCGACCAGTCTCTCGCTTCATCATGACAGTCAGTTTTAGCTTTCTCTACTGAGGTGCTCGGCCCAGCTCAACTGGGGCACAATCGCAGTAGTTCTCCTAGTGCTACCTTAGCTGATATAGCGGAACGTAAGGCACCAAAACATAGGAGCCGGGCTCGGAGCCGATGCATATAATGCTATAAGTTCGGGGTGCCGCACTTGTGAAAGTGTTCGGACTTATCACACCATATTGGGGGGTACTGAAGCCCCTGGCGTATTTGCCATACCATAGTGTACGGGTGCAACATGTCATTAATGAACATATATATGTGAAAAAAGGTAATGCAAAAAATAGATAAAGACTATGCATTGTTTAAAAAGGCTACGATTAAAGCAGAACGATACAAATAGCGCGATAAGCAAAATGTTGGACTATTTAACATGTCCGGTCCAGGGGCAGGCCACAGAATTGTATGCAAAACAGGTATACTGCTCATGATAGAGACCACCTGGGAGTTCCATAATGCGTCATGGCTTGTCTGCTTCCCTGGTTCTTGCATCGTTTGTGCGGCAGTTACATTGCCGAACAGGTCGCCCAAAGTATGGAGTCCTGAAAGTAAGAAAAAAATAAAAAAGAATTCGGCAGCCCCTAGTACGATTTAAGCCGTGTTTTGGGCGTGCCGTGATGGTGCCCCTTCCCCTGCGCCCATGGTATTTCGAGAGCGTAGTTATGTACGTGAAGCGCTAGTTTTGCTATTTCGCGAGGGCTGGGGTTGGGGCCCCATTGCTACGCCTGCTCAAAACGTGCCAGGCGGTCTTGTTGTAGGTTACTCCGGGCGCGCTTGACAGTGTCCGGCCTTTTAACGACCAGACTGGAGAATTGACTAGAGAGGCTGCTTTGTACTTCCGCTGCGAGGGCCACCGTGTGCTCCTCCGCTCGGAGGGAGCGTTCGGTGTTTCCATTGACCATGATTACTCCTCGAGGGCCTGGCATCTTGAGCTTAAGGTATGCGTAGTGCGGTACCGCATTGAACTTTGCAAATGCGGTTCGCCCGAGCAGTGCGTGATAGCCACTGCGGAACGGGACTATGTCGAAGATTAACTCCTCGCTTCGGAAGTTATTCGGAGATCCGAAGACCACTTCAAGTGTGACTGAGCCTGTACAGTTGGACTCTACACCTGGTATGACGCCTTTAAAGGTCGTTTTGGTGGGCTTAATCCTCGAGGGATCTATGCCCATTTTCCACACTGTATCCTGATAAAGCAGGTTCAGGCTATTGCCGCCGTCCATAAGGACTCTTGTGACATGAAATCCGTCAATAATTGGGTCTAGAACCAATGCGGCAAACCCGCCATGACGGATGCTAGTGGGGTGGTCCCTTCGATCAAAAGTGATCGGGCAGGAGGACCATGGGTTGAACTTTGGGGCAACTGGCTCCATCACGTATACGTCCCGTAACGCACGCTTCCGCTCCCTTTTGGGGATGCGGGTTGCATATATCATGTTCACCATCCGCACTTGTGGGGGAAAACCTTCTGTCCATTGTTGTTCGGCAGCCTGGGCTCCTCCTCATCATCGCTACGCAGCCCCTTGTCTCTATTTTTGGCATTTAACTTGCCTGCCTGCTTGAACACCTAACAATCCCTGTTGGTGTGATTGGCTGGCTTTTCGGGGGTGCCATGTATCTGGCACAACTGGTCGAGTATTCGGTCCAAACTGGACGGGCCCTGAGTATTTCTTTTGAATGGCTTTTTCCGCTGACCGGATTTGTAGCCTCTAAATCTGGCATTGACTGCCGTATCCTCGTTGCTGTCGCTGTTAACGCGGCACTTTTGCTTGTTCCGACGCGACCTGCCACTTTTGTCCTTGGTATCCGAATTACCAAGGTTCTTAGTTAAGTTGTTGCTGCGAGCTAGCCAGCTGTCTTCTCCCGCGCAAAAGCGGGTCATGAGTGTCGTGAGGGCTGCCATAGATTTCGGCTTTTCCTGTCCAAGGTGCTGGGCAAGCCACTCATCGCGGATATTATGCTTGAAGGCTGCTAGGGCCTCTGCGTCCGGACATTCGACTATTTGGTTTTTCTTTGTTAGGAACCGTGTCCAGAATTGCCTGGCCGATTCCTCTGGCTGCTGAATGATGTGGCTTAGGTCATCGGCGTCCGGTGGTCGCACATAGGTGCCCTGGAAATTGTCGAGGAATGCGGCTTCCAGGTCCTCCCAAGAACCAATTGATTCTGCCAGCAAGCTGTTAAGCCAATGCCGGGCTGGTCCCTTAAGTTTGAGTGGGAGGTATTTGATGGCATGTAGATCATCGGCGCGGGCCATGTGGATATGAAGGAGATAGTCCTCGATCCATACCGCAGGGTCTGTTGTGCCATCGTATGATTCGATGTTCACGGGTTTGAAACCCTCAGGGATTTTATGATCCATTACTTCAGCTGTGAAGCATAGTGGGTGTGCGGCGCCTCTGTATTGGGCTATATCCCGACGTAGCTCAAACGAGCTTTGTCTATTGAGTTCGGCCCGGCCGGATTTATTGTATCCGGAGTGATGATCACCGTCACATGCCATGGGGCGCCCGCGCGATTCGTAGATCGATCTTGTTTGCCTTGCCTTGTCCTCCAGCATGTCTCGCGGGTCTGGTGCATTTTCCCGTGCCTTAGTATGTTTTGAGCGGCGCCAGGGCACGGCTTGAGTGGAGGGCCGAGAGGCCTCTCTGTCACGGCCGCGAGGTGGCCGGTCGGCCATGTCATGCACTGGTGATGTAGGTTTAGGTGCTTCCTCCTCTAATCGGGGTAGCAGCCTGCGCTTTGGGTAACTCTTGGAGGGGCGTTCGAGTTCATACTCTTCGGCCGCAAGGACTTCAGTCCATCTGTCGGCTAGCAAATCTTGATCAGCTCTAAGTTCTTGCTGCTTTTTCTTGAGGCTGCTTGCCGTGGCCATAAGCCTGCGTTTAAAACGCTCTTGTTCGGCGGGGTCATCTAGCATGACGAATTCGTCGTCGTCGAGGCTTGCCTCGTCTTCGGAGGGAGGCATATAATTATCATCCTCAACCTCTCTGTCTGCCGCTCTCTCGTGAGGGCTGGCTTCTCCATCCTACTATGCTGAATCTTGCTGGAGGGGGTGTTCTTCGGCGCTCTTCGGAGTATTATTATCTCCCGCGCCGGAATCACCTTTTTTGCTTTGGCGGGATTTAGAGCGGCGCCGCCAGCGCCGGCGCTTGGGCTGTTTCTTGGAGGTGTCATCCCCCGCTGTTCCATTGCCATCTACATCTTTTGGAGTGTCCACCATATATATGTCGTATGACGAGGTGGCCTTCCAGTGCCCTATAGGTGCTGGTTCTTGGTTGTCTCCTGCATCATCGTCCATACCGTCAATGTCTTCGGAGTTGAAGTCGAGCATGTCGGTTAAGTCATCGACAGTGGCTACGAAGTGGGTGGTGGGTGGGCTTTGAATTTCTTCATCGTCCGTATCCCAACCTTGCTGACTGTAGTCCGGCCAGGGCTCTCCTGATAAAGAGAGAGACTTTAGTGACTTCAGAATGTCGCCGAAGGGCGAGTGCTGAAAGATGTCCGTGGCGGTGAACTCCATGATCGGCGCTCAACCGGATTCGATCGGCAAGCGCGCGGAGGGCTCGGAGTCCGGAGAGGAATCCGGCCCCTCGGAGTCACGGGCCTTGCGGAGTGCGGAGCTGGTGTTCGGCTCGATCGCCTTTGAGATCGCAGCCCCCGAGGCGGCGTCCAATCACTCATCCTCGATCGGCGCAGTAGGCTCCGAATTAAGGGTCGGAATGATGTGTGTGCGGCCTCCAGGGCACTGTTCGGCGGCAGAGCTAGATCATGCCCATCGAGACAGTGCGGCGCGCTCGGCTGTGGCTCAAATCCGTCGAAGATCAAGTCCCCGCGGATGTCAGTTGTGTAGTTTAAACTTCCAAGTCTGACCTGATGGCCAGGGGCGTAGCTTTCGATCTGCTCCAGGTGGCCAAGCGAATTGGCCCGCAGTGCGAAGCCGCCGAAGATGAAGATCTGTCCGGGGAGAAAAGTCTCACCCTGGACTGCATCGTTGTTGATGATCGAAGGAGCCATCGGGCCTAAAAGCGACGACAGAGAGGAACTCTCAATGAAAGCATGAATGTCGGTGTCAAAACCGGCGGATCTCGGGTAGGGGGTCCCGAACTGTGCGTCTAGGCGGATGGTAACATGAGACAAGGGACACAAAGTTTTACCCAGGTTCGGGCCCTCTTGATGGAGGTAAAACCCTATGTCCTGCTTGATTAATATTGATGATATGGGTAGTACAAGAGTAGATCTACCACGAGATCAAGGAGGCTAAACCCTAGAAGCTAGCCTATGGTATGATTGTTGTATGTTGTGTTGTCCTACGGACTAAAACCCTCTGGTTTATATAGACACCGGAGAGGGTTAGGGTTACACAAAGTCGGTTACAATGGTAGGAGATCTAAATATCCGCATCGCCAAGCTTGCCTTCCACGCCAAGGAAAATCCCATCCGGACACGGGACGAAGTCTTCAATCTTGTATCTTCATAGTCCAGGAATCCGGCTGAAGGTATAGTCCGGCCATCCGGACACCCCCTAATCCAGGACTCCCTCACCAACCCCGACCCCCGACCCCCGACACCCAACCCCCTGACCCCCCAACCCCGACACCACACCCCGACACCCCGACCCCGACACCACACCCCGACACCCCGACCCCGACACCACACCCCGACAACCGACCCCCTGACCCCCTGACCGCGACACCCCGACCCCGACACGACACCCCGACCCCGAAACAGCACCCCGACCCCAACATGACACCCCGACACCACCACGACACCCCGACCCCCGACACCTCCCGAAAAGGTGTTCTTTGGCCTTCCAGAGGCCGACGGGGTCATATATTTGTGAATTATTAGTTAGGTCATATATTTTTCGATTTTGTTACGAAAAAAAATCATATATAATTGTGTTGGTCGGGTAGATTTAAATGTGCAGTTATTTCATCGCTGCGAGGTTTGGTGTTCGACGACCTCGCCGTGCATTTGACGAGCTCTGCCCCTTCGTTCGTGGGTGAGGAATTAATTATTTGCTCTATTCCGGTGTTCGTGTCGATGAAACTTGATAGCTAGCTATATATGTGTCTTGAATCATTAGTATGCGTAACCAATATGTGTCTCCCGTTCGAAAGCGTCATAGTTATAAATATGCATGCATTTGCATATTTATAACCTTGATTCTTTCGAATTGTCCAACGCTATCCATGGACAGCCCGAGTATGTGTAGATTGGGTTCGTTTTCCCATATGCTTTGCTCCGGATCCGACGCATAAATTTCGTTAGTGCCTCCCCTGTTGTTCTCTGGGTACACATCCTTTCTGTTTATTGCAGAGACGTGTATCAGGAGAACAGCGGGGAGGTGCTGCCGAAATTTTGCGTCGGATCCGGAGCATATCATGGGAAAATGAACCCAATCTACACATAGTCGGGTGGGATTAGGACCTATCATTACCTATTAGAGTGTAGGTTGCATGGACCTAATAAAATTGAGAAAGTAGATCAACTGATGAATATATACATGGTGAATTACATATATAATTGTTGTGTGTCCAGTAGCTCTGAAAGTCAAGATGAGTGATCGTGCGTGGATGTATACCGGTCACACTGGTCAGAACAAATGGAGCGCTGAATGGTTCACAAAAACCAAGGGGTTTGTGCAAGCCGCATTTGCAAATGCCCAGAGGAAAACCTGGTTCCCTTGTTTGCGGTGCGGCAATTGGGAAAAGAGGACAGAGGCTGAAATGGGCAAACACCTGCAGAAGAGTGGTCTTACGCCCGATTATATGGTGTGGACATTTCATGGTGAGTGTGCCCAACGTGACCGAGCTGAGGTGGATCGTCGTTGCACCGACGAGCATGGTACCGGGATGGAAAACATGGTGCAAGACTATGATGATGCTCGGGATTCAGACTAGGATATGGAGGAATCTGCAAAGGCCTTCAATGAAATGTTGGAGTCTTCAAAACATCCGCTCCACGAGCACACTGAGCTTTGTCAGTTGGATGCCATCTCACAAGTAATGGCTCTGAAGGCTCAGTTCAACTTGGGCAGAGAATGCTATGACGCAATTATGACAGTATTTGGACGCTTTCTACCCAAAGGCCATGTAATGCCTGCAAACCTGTACCAGTCGGACAAAATCCTCCGTGCACTGAAGATGCCCTATGATAAGATACATGCCTGTGAGAAAGGATGTGCCTTATTTAGGCTTGACTATGCGGACTTGAACTATTGTCCCATTTGCAAGTCTTCCAGGTATATTGTGGTAGACAACGGTATGGGTGAGAAGACACAGACCAAAATCCCTGTTAGTGTTCTTCGATATATGCCAATTGTACCAAGACTTCAACGTCTTTTCATGGTTGAAGAGACGGCCAGACAGATGACATGGCACAAAACAGGCAAAAGAATCGAACTAGATGCAGATGGGAATCTGATGATGGTACACATGTTGGATGATGTTGCGTGCAAAAGTTTGATGAATTACATGCTGACAAAGTGGCAGATCCGAGGCATCCTCGGGTCAGCATTAGCACGAATGGGTTCAGTGTGTTTGGTATGACGGCAACCCAATACAATTGTTGGCCCGTATTTGTCTTTCCACTCAATCCCCCCTCGGACAGATTATGCAAAGAAAAACATTTTCCTGACGTTGATAATTCCAGGGCCCAACTATCCGGGGAAAAATATGAATGTGTACATGCAGCCTCTTAAGGACGAATTGCAAGAAGCCTGGGATAATGGGTTCAAGACATACGACGCCTATAGCAAACGGAACTTCATAATGTGTGTCTAGTACATGTACTCGACGCATGACTTGCCGGCGTATGCGCTATTCATTGGCTGGTGTGTGCATGGAAGGTTCCCGTGCCCCACATGCAAGGGAGCTCTTGAGTTTCGTTGGCTTCAGGCCGGTCACAAGTTTTCTTGCTTCAACATGCATAGACAGTTCCTGGATCCTCGCCATAAGTTCAGGAAAGACAAGAAGAATGTCATTAGAGGTAGAGTTGTCAAAAACTCTGCACCACCTACATTGACAGGCCAACAGATCCTGGATCAGTTAAACGTTCTCGAGCCAGATCCACAGCATCCAGGGTACTTCAAGGGGTATAACTCTAAGCACGCCTGGACTCACAAAACATGCTTATGGGATCTGCCTTACTTCAAAGACCTCCTTTGCCCACACAACATCGACGTGATGCACACTGAGAATAATATCGCCGAGGCACTTTTTGGTACATTGTTCGGCATATATGGGAAGTCAAAGGATAATACTAAGGCTAGAGTTGATCTGGAGGCGCTATGTGATAGGCCGTTACAAAACATGAAAGAACCGAAAGGAAAGCAGAACTGGACGAAGCCAAAGGCATGGTTCAATCTTGGAAGGCCAGCTATGAGGGAAATTATCTTGTGGGTGCAACAGCAGTTGATGTTCCCCGATGGGTATGCAGCGAATCTAAAGAGGGGAGCGAATCTTGATAAATTGAAGATATTTGGTCTCAAAAGTCATGATTGGCACATATGGATTGAGCGGGTAATGCCGGTGATGTTGCGTGGCTTCATCCCTGAGGATGAATGGTTAGTACTGGCAGAACTCAGCTATTTCTTCCGTGTTCTTTGTGCGAAAGAACTATCGCCTGGCGTGCTAGAAGAAATGGAAGAGTTGGCGCCAGAGTTGATCTGCAAGTTAGAGATAATCTTTCCACCGGGCTTCTTTAATCCAATGCAGCATTTGATTTTGCATCTCCTGACCGAGGCATGATTGGGGGGGCCCGTGCAAAATCATTTGTGCTACCCAACTGAGAGGATGTAGAAGACGCTTCGAGAAAAATGTAAAAATAAACGTAGAATTGAAGCATCGATGGCTGAGGCATTCATCACTAAGGAGGCGGCAAACTTCGTAACAGCACACTACAAAGCCAAAAATCGTCATTTGCATAATCCGAAGCCTCGGTACAATGCTGATGACCCTAAAAAGGGTGGATCCAACCTCGGCCTATTCAAAGGGAATCTCACACCATCCAGTGTTTCATATCCAGTATCTTTGGATAACGAAGAATGGCGGACCATTTCGTTGTATATCTTCAACAACCTGATAGAAGTGCGGCCGTACATCGAGTAAGTTCTCGGTACATTGTTTCGCAACTTCTATTTCCTTTGAACTGCTCTTATTCCTGGATATTTCATACAGTCGATACATAGCCATATTCTCGTATGGAGCGGTGATCCAAAAGGATTCCGTCGAAGAGTATGAGCTTCTCGCAAAGCAAGGAGGTGGCTATCCCGGTTTCATCTCTTGGTTCAAACAAACGGTAATTTCTATTAGACAATTTCATTTCATTCGCTAATTTGTGCGTAATGCAACAATACTATCATATTAAACTTGTAGGCTAATTCAGAGTCTATGGACGCCGAATTGAGACAAGTGGCTAATGGTTTTGACTATAATGTCCGTTCATTTGACAAGTACGACATCAACGGGTATCGCTTTCGTACCTATGGCAAAGAGCTATCTATGGCCGACCGAAAGTCTACAAATTGTTGTGTATCTGCTATCGGTGAAGGAGGTACCGAGTATTATGGGAGAGTTGAAGCAATTTATGAACTTCTATTTTATGGTGAAAACCCACCGAATGTCGTAGTCTTCAAATGTTATTGGTTTCAGCCGAAGGAGACTAGAAGGACTCATGAACATATAGGGCTAGTTGAAATCAACCAAAGCACCCATTTAGATGTTCCTGATGTCTATATTACGGCTCAACAAGCGACCCAAGTATTCTATATACCATGGGCCTGCCAAACTAATCCAAATCTGAAAGGTTGGGATGTCGTTTATGAAGCACCATGTGCTAGACTTTCTCCCCCAAAGAAAGAGGATTATGAACCTCACATTAACCCAGACACGTATGAAGGAGAATTCTTCCAAGAGACACGTCTTTTCAAAAAGCGTTTAAAGAACCGCTATACTTCACCCCAAAACATTGAAGTAGACAGCGACAGTGAATCCGACATAACCCTAGAGGAGGAACAAGAAGAGCCAGAACAAGAAGAGGTTACTACTGCGGATGACCTGTCAATGCTTGACCGCTTACGTCAAGGTGGCCTTGCACATGTTGATGCCACTGAACCCTATGAGCCCATCATTGATTATAGTGATGATGATGATTATGCATTTATTGATGATACTAATCGAGATTATTAGTAGTGTCACGTATTCAAATTTTTTATGTTGTACTTGATGATGATACACTTAAGTGATATACATATTATTATTCATGTCGTTACTTTTTTTTAGGTTGTACTACTTTCGTTTATTCTTTGTCATGGCAGGTGTTCAAAGATGGTGGGCGCTGGTCAGGAGCGCGCTGAGGCTCCTTCTTCATCGGCGCGTGGTGCGAGGTCATCCATTCCACATGCACCTCTCCGCTGAGCATTGCTGGACAGTATGGTGACACCGCTGGGCCCTTGTTCGTCGACCGCGGTGCCCAGCAGGGGACGAGGTAAGAAGAAGAGAGGAGGTGGAGCACGTGGTCGCGGGAGACGAGGTAGGGTGACTGCTACGGTGCCTTCTTCGCCGCCACCCCCAGCTGTTTCACCCGAGCATGTGACTGCTAGGGTGGACTCGTCCGAGGAGGAGGCTACACGGACTCCGGTCCACGAGCCTCTGGTCCACGGGTCTTCGGCCCATGAGCCTCGGGTCGACGGGCCTTCGGCCCACGAGACCCCGGAGGAGCACACATCTGGATGGGGTACCTGGTCGAATCAGCCTGAGGGGCCGAGTGGCCATGCTAATAATGGCGGGGAGCCGACTGATATTGAGGAGGAGGGGGGCAACGTCTACCAGCGTGGTTGTACACAGCTCCCGTCCGTGCCGGCAACTCGCGAGCAGAGGTGGTTGATTTTCCCTCATGGGGAGAGGTAAGTGCATTTAATCTTTTTGTACCTTCTGGATTCACGTTTCTTCAAATAACTAATGTGTTGGCCTTGTCATGCTATAGGGGTTGGGACCACCATGAAAGTGTCCGCCGGCCCAACTCCGTCCTTGGAGTTCTGATTCGGCAAAACATCCCGGGGTTTGTCACGTTGCCTGTTGAGGGTCGGCTTCCAGAGGTTGGATTGAGTTGGGAGCACTACTTGGCTGCCCCGGCCCCGCCGGGTGAGATTATCGATGGTGTCTTGTGCAAGACGAAGGCAGACGTCGTGATCAGAAAGTTCTGGGTAATTTCTCCTATACACAATTAAAAATCTTCAACTAGCTAGTTACTAATTGTACTAATCAATATTGTCTCATTTTATTGCAGACATTCTACAGGTGTGAGGAAGGATACGGGGAGGAGGCGGCAGATGTTATCGACAAGGAGTGCAAGCGCCTACTGCAGAACTTACGGCATGAGGTTCGGGTGCAGGCTGTTCGAGACTACTACGCCGGGCGTGGTATCAAGAAGCCCAAGCAGGCGTGGCGCGATAAGTTCTTGAGTAAGGAGCAGTACATGAAGTTAATTCTTAAGGCCTTGTACTTACTTCCTTCATTTAGTAATTCATAGCCATAGCGCTCAAGTTTCTATTTGCTAACTTAGGCCCCTCCGAGATGGTGTGCGGATCGGATGGATTGTTGGGATGTGTTGGTCAATGTGTGTTGCTCAAAAGAATGGCGGGCCACCCACAACAAGGCCAAGGACAAACGTTCCCAAATGGAAGGTGTGCCACACCATCAAGGCAGCTCCAACTTATTTCATTACGGGCGGAACTGGGTATGTGGTTTGCTTCATGATTCATGCAATTCATTCATCATGCTAGCTTTAGCCCTTTAATTACTCATTTACTTTGTTTCTCTCTTTCAGGCACGCTACAATAAGGCGGATAAGGTGCCAGAGGTGTACAACCTGTATGCCATGGCCCACACTGGCCCTTACAAGAAAGTTAAGGCATTCTCTGCGTCTGACCTCGATGATCCAAAGAACTTCACCAACATCTCCGCCCATGACAAGCTCATGCAATATAGTGATCAGGAGAAGGCGAGGAAAGGGGATGACTTTAACCCGAGCAAGGGTCCCATTGATACAGAGCTGCTGATGATATCTGGTGGCGGGAGGTCCCATGGTTCCATAGCCATGGGAGATGGACTTATCCGTTGTCCTAGCACTCTCCGAGAGATCAAGGCACGCCAGTCGAGTTCCACTCCTGAGATAAGGCCTCGTGAACGGCCAGTCCAACTCGTCATCAAGGTTAGTTATACGTACTCAGCTATCTTTGTCCATTACATTGTGTGCGCTTCTATCAATGATTACAAATGGTCATGTGAGTGGTGTTGCAGGCTGCTATACAGAGTGAGAGAGATAGAACGGAGAAACTTCTGGCGGAGGCAGCGGAGAGGCAGCGGGAGTTATAGGAGAAGACGACAAAGATGTTGGAGGAGGAGAGGGCACGGAATGACATGTAGGCAAGGGCCATGTATGAGCTCCTTGTGGTAAGTTTCTTCTGCAGATTACTTGCTAGTCTTAACATTTGAGTCTCATTACTAACTAGTATGACTCTGTTGTCAAAAGCAAATGTGCAGTCTATCTGCGAGAAGTCCGGTCAGACCGCTACGCCGATGCCAGTGATTGCTCCTGGGAGCACGGTGAGTTTAATTTGAATGGACATTACTTGCTAGTCTTAACATTTGAGTGTCATAATGCTAACGAGACATTGGAAATGATCTTTGGTGCAGCTTAACTCCAGACACGCATCACACGATCCTTCTCCAGCTACCGGCATGAGCCAGCCCGCTCCTACACCTCCCTGATCACGATAAGTTTCTCTAGTGTTTTGCTTAACAAATGCATAAAGACCTAGACTTAGCTTTATTTCCTCCAATATGCTTACCATAATGACCTAGAGTTAGCTTCTTTTCCTCCAAAATGACTTAATAAGCTTACTGACCTCATAAACCATCCATTTTACCTAACTTAGCTCTAAAACGAGCTGTACTTAGCTTACTTATGTCAAAAATTGCATAATTAGCTTAGTTAGCTCATAAACGATCCATTTTACCTAAGTTAGCTCTAAAATGACCAATTTTACCTTAGTTACCTTATAAATGATCCAGTTTATCCAACTTAGCTCTAAAATGACCCATTTTACCTAGATTAGCTCCTAAATGATCCATTATACCTATGTTAGCTTTAAAATGACCCATTTCACCTAGGTTAGCTCCAAAATGACCCATTTCACCTAGGTTAGCTCCAAAATTACCCATCTTACATAGGTTAGCTTATAAATGATCCAGTTTATCCAAGTTAGCTCTAAAATGACCCAATTGACCTAGAGTAGCTCCTAAACGATCCATTTCACCTAAGTTAGCTAAAAACGATCGATTTCACCTAAATTAGCTCTTAAATGATCCATTTCACCTAAGTTAGCTCAAAAACGACCCATTTCACCGTAGTTAGCTCAAAAATGATCCATTTCACCTTAGTTAGCTCATAAACGACCCATTTCAACTAAGTTAGCTCATAAATGATCCATTTCACCTAAGATAGCTAAAAACAATCCATTTCAGCTTAGTTAGCTCAAAAATGATCCATTTCACCTTAGTTAGCTCATAAACGACCCATTTCAACTAAGTTAGCTCATAAATGATCCATTTCACCTAGGTTAGCTCATAAATGATCCATTTCACCTAAGTTAGCTCAAAAACGATCCATTTCACCTTAGTTAGCTCAAAAACGATGCCCCTCACCTTAGTTAGCTCATAAATGACCCATTTCAACTAAGTTAGCTCACAAATGATCCATTATAACTAAGTTAGCTCATAAGCGACCCATTTCAACTTAGTTAGCTCATATATGATCCATTTCACCTAAGTTAGCTCATAAAGAACATATACTTCTTGTTCTAGTCTTCTTCTTGTAGTCACCTATTTCTAACTTTCTTATTTGCCATTTTGCAGATTTCATTCACTTCATGGAAGCTAGCTTGCTATGATGGAGTGCTTGCTTTTTCTTTGCTGAAACTTTGCATTGTATCTAGCTTGCTATGATGGAACTTGCTATCTTGATGAAACTTTGCATTGTAATATGTATATGGATGGAACAATGTGTATGGATGGAACTTGCTTATGTATGAATGGATAAACTTATGTGTTGGATATGTGATATGATTGCTGTTAAATAGCCCTGTGAAATATATCTATATATGTCATATATATTTGCTGTGAAAATTGTTGGATAAAAAAACAGAAAAAAGAGCCAATATGAAGGCTCTTTGCCATCAGCAGCGGACGGCAAAGAGGCCACGTGGCAGGCAACTGTGCTTCTTGGGAGGCTGACCAATTTGGTTAGTTTGCGTACAGTGGCTGACGGCAAAGGCTTTGCCGTCCGTGGCAGACGGCAACGAGTAAAAACTTTGCCTACAGCGGCGGACGACAAAGGCCTGCCATGTAGTGACGTCTAGCTGACATCATTTGGCGGACGGCAAAGGCAGGTCAAAAATTTGCCGTCAGCGGCGGACGGCAAAGGCCTGCCGTTAACCACCTAACGGAGTAACATCACATTTATTGCCATCGGCTTTCTTTGTCGTCCGCTGCTGATGGCAAAGGCCCCTTTGCCGTCAGCCGCCCGAAGCGGACGGCAAAGTAGCTCTTTGCCGGACCTTACTTTGCCGTGGCCTTTTGCCATCCACGGCAGACGGCAAAGACCTTTGTCGTCCGCCGTTCATGCCTTTGCCGTCTGTCGTGGCAGATGGCAAAGTAGCTGATTCCTGTAGTGGTGCTTGCTCAAATTTAGCAGTGTGATATCTGGTTGCATGTTGCATATGGTGTCTAGCTCGTATTGCTCCTAATTAGTGTAAACTGCATCTACTTAGCTTACACATGATACATGTGAATATGACACGCTTTCCTGTTTTTGGTACATATTATATCTTATGATAAGGCACCTTTAAGTCGCCACTGTGATATTGGTTGTGTCTTGCATATGATTTCTAGCATGTACTGCTTCTAATTTGTTGAAACGCCATACAGTTTGAACTTGGCAGAGTGATATTGGTTGCATCTTTCATATGGTGTCTAGCTTGCAGTGCTTCTAATTTGTTGAAATACCTTCTGCTTAGTTACCACATCATAGGTGTGAATATGTCACACCATCCTGTTTTTCATACAGATTCCATCCTCGCATCATGTGTTTGCCTTTCATCCGAGTAGTGTTCGTCAGTATCATGCATGAATGAGTTCTGAATAGCGAATTTTATTCCTTTTTCTTATTGGTTTGACTTCACAATGCAAAATCATTACAGCCGAAGGAAATTAGTCCGGCAATGGGTGATGGTGGTCCTTCGGAGCATCTCAAACAGGGGGTCTCTACAGATTCTACTCCGCCATCCTCCCAACAAGATTCGCAAGACAACACAAGGCTGGACAGCCAACGTAGCTGTGTAGATGATGAGTGAGGGAGTCCTGGATTAGGGGGTGTCCGGATAGCCGGACTATACCTTCAGCCGGACTCCTGGGCTATGAAGATACAAGATTGAAGACTTCGTCCCGTGTCCGGATGGGACTTTCCTTGGCGTGGAAGGCAATCTTGGTGATACGGATATGTAGATCTCCTACCATTGTAACCGACTCTGTGTAACCCTAGCCCTCTCCGGTATCTATATAAACCGGAGGGTCTTAGTCCATAGGACAGAACAACAATCATACCATAGGCTAGCTTCTAGGGTTTAGCCTCCTTGATATCGTGGTAGATCTACTCTTGTACTACCCATATCATCAATATTAATCAAGTAGGAGTAGGGTCTCATGTTACCATCCGCCTAGACGCACAGTTCAGGACCCCCTACCCGAGATCCGCCGGTTTTGACACCGACATTGGTGCTTTCATTGAGAGTTCCTTTGTGTCGTCACTTTTAGGCCCAATGGCTCCTCCGATCATCAATAGCGATGCAGTCCAGGGTGAGACTTTTCTCCCCGGACAGATCTTCGTCTTCGGCGGCTTCGCACTGTGGGCCAATTCGCTTGGCCATCTGGAGCAGATCGAAAGCTACGCCCCTGGCCATCAGGTCAGATTTGGAAGTTTAAACTACACGGCGAACGACCACAGAAACTTGATCTTCGACGGATTTGAGCCACTGCCAAGCACGCCACACTGTCACGATGGGCATGATCTAGCTCTGCCGCCGAACAGTGCCCTGGAGGCTGCACCTGTGTCCGCTTCGACCCTTAACTCGGAGCTGACCACACTAATCGAGGATGGGTGGTTAGACACCGCCTCGGGGGCTGCAATCTCTACGGTGATCAAGCCGAATACCAGCCTTGTCCCCTGCGAAGCCCGTGACCCCAAGGCGCCGGACTCCTCTCCGGACTCCAAACCCTCCGCGCCCCTACCAATCGAAGCCGATTGGACGCCGATCATGGAATTCACTGCCGCAGATATCTTTCAGCACTCGCCCTTCAGCGACATTCTGAAATCACTCAGGTCTCTCTCTTTGTCAGGAGAGTCCTGGCCGGACTATGACCGGCAGGATTGGGATGCGGACAACGAAGAAATTAGAAGCCCACCCACCACCCACTTCGTAGCCACTATCGATAATTTAAACGACGTGCTCGACTTCGACTCCGAAGACATCGACGGTATGGACGACGATGTAGGAGACAACCATGAACCAACGCCTATAGGGCACTGGACAGCCACCTCATCTCATGATGTGTACATGGTGGACACACCTAAAGGAAGTGACGACGAGGAACACAGGGATGCAACGAGGGATCGTTCTCTAGAAAAGCAATCAAAGAGGCGACGTAAACGCTGCTCCAAGCCCCGCCTCGACAAAGAAAGCAGCCATACAGACCCAGCCATAGAGCAGGACGAGCCGACGGACGACGAACATGCCCTCGAGCAAACGTCCGAACATGGTAACTTGGATAAACAAACCGAACAACCCGTCCCCAGCGAGAACAGCATTCCAGACGACCTTACGCCGGACAAGCTCATGGAGCAGAAGAACCTCCACCAAAGGCTCGTTGCCACTTCACATAGCCTGAAAAAGCATAAGCGGAAGCTTAAAACTGCGGAAGATGCACTCAGAATCAGATGGAGCAAAGTACTCAACACCGCAGACAAATACGGCGGCAGTCGCCACACCAAAAGCTATCCGAAGCGAAAGCTACTGCCTGAATTTGACGAGGAGGCCTTAGAGCCCCCGCAATCAAAAAATAAGAAAGCCACCCGGTCGGATAGACGACCCCATGGCCAGCATAAAGCGGCAAGCGGCGCCGCATACAAGCCAGCACGCGACCCATTCAAGGATTCGCATCAAAAAGATGGCCCAGCTAGATCTATCTATGGGCCAAGAAAGCAAGCTCTCGCAAGCAATGCAACACAACCAATATCCGAACATCACGACACACCCAAATACAGGGGTGCCGCACACCCCCTATGTTTCACCGATGAGGTTCTGGACCATGAATTTCCAGCGGGAGTCAAGCCCATAAACATAGAGGCGTATGACGGAACAACAGACCCTAGAGTCTGGATTGAGGATTATATCCTCCACATACACATGGCAAGAGGAGATGACCTCCACGCCATAAAATACTTACCCCTCAAGCTTAAAGGGCCAGCTCGGCATTGGCTTAAAAGCCTTCCCGAAAACACCATTGGAAGTTGGGGAGAGCTCGAAGACGCTTTCCGGGCAAATTTTCAAGGGACCTATGTCCGCCCTCCGGATGCAGACGATCTAAGTCACATAACTCAACAGCCCGAAGAGTCAGCCTGAAAATTCTGGAACAGATTCCTTACTAAAAAGAATCAGATAGCCGACTGTCCGGACGCCGAAGCCCTAGCAGCTTTTAAGCATAACGTTCGAGACGAATGGCTCGCCAGACACCTCGGCCAAGAAAAGCCAAGAACAATGGCCGCATTAACAAGCCTCATGACCCGCTTTTGCGCAGGAGAGGACAGCTGGTTGGCAAGATGTAGCACCAGCGACCCAAGTACATCCGAAATTAGGGATGGAAACGGAAATCTACGATGCAACAAGGACCAGTGCCGGACTAAGGGAAGCAGTCCGAAGAGCACGGCAGTCAATGCCGGATTCAAAAGCTCTCGGCAGAATCAGAAAAAGCCGCCCCTCAAGGATAACAGGGACGAGCTATCCAACTTAAACAAAATCTTGGACAAGATATGTCAAATACATAGTACTCCCGGAAGCCTGCGAACCATACCCACAGAGATTGTTGGGTTTTCAAGCAATCTGGCAAACTCAACGCCGAACAAAAGGGCCTCGACACATCAAGCGAAGACGATGACGAACCCCAAAAGCAGAGCACCAGGAAACAAAAATTTTTTCCACAAGAAGTCAAAACAGTAAACTTACTTCACATAACAAAACGAGCGGCGCCCATAGAGATACGCGCCATACGGCCTATCCCAAAGGAGTCTCGCCACTGGTTGTTAAAATCGATCACCTTCGACCATCTGGATTACTCTAGAAGTATCCGGAACGCAGGCTGGACTGCCTTGGTATTAGATCCAATAATCGGCGGACTCCACTTTACAAATGTCCTGATGGATGGCGGTAGTGGTCTAAACCTGATATATCAAGACACAATCCGCCACATGGGGATAGACCCAACAAAAATTCGCCATAGCAAAACCTCCTTTCAAGGACTAACGCCAGGCACGGATGCCCACTGCATGGGTTCTCTCCGGCTAGAAGTTATGTTTGGCTCCCCCGACAACTTCCGTCGCGAAAGGCTAACCTTCCATATCGCCCCATTTTCAAGCAGCTATCAAGCACTACTGGGACGCGAAGCTTTCGCCCGCTTTAACGCAATTCCACATTATGCATCTCTTACGCCTAAGATGCCCGGTCCACGAGGCATCATCTCATTAAAGGGAAAGCATTGAGTACGCCTCCCGCACGAAAGATTGTGCGGCTGCCTTAACAGCCCCACAATAAAACGGCTTCACCAACCAAAACATCTAAATAGGTCATTAAGACCACGGACACGGCTAGATGAGTCCGGCATAAAAATATAATTGATAAAGGCTTAATAGCCATATACCCCTGTACTAGGGGCTCCACGCATATAAAATAAGAGACAATCAAGCTCAATTTTACCCATTCCAATTTATACTTTGTTTATTTAGTATAACTTCTGTTCGGCACGACCTTTCTTCAACTAAGTTCCTCTCTTTTACAGATGAACACCGTGATGCGCCTGTCCAGGATACGGCACAACGGAGAGACAGGCGCAGATGTGCAGCAGGGACCCGTTCCAAGGATTCTTTTCAGATTAAGACCCTGCATAAACCTTTTTTACTGTCTCTTGTTGATAAACATCCCCTGGTTTTTTGGTATAACCAAGGAGGAGGCTGGCGTCTTGGCATGTGGCCACGTCAGAATTTTGCGCGTACATGGACACTAGGGGCTTATAACTAAGGGCATTGTCCCGCCCCCTCATAAAGACCGAATACCTTAGGGAGTGTTCGGCATCGCGAGTTTGGCCTTATATGCATCAGCTCCGAATCATGTCTTTGGTTAAATGTTGGGTTGCCCGGCTCCTGTGTTTTGCTGCCTTACATTCTGCTCTATCGGCTAAGGCGGCACTAGGAGAACTACTGCGATTGTGCCCCGGTTTGGCCAGGCGAGCACCTCAGTAGAGAAAGCCGAAAACTGACTCTGATGATATAGCGTGAGATTGGTCAACCACTCTATGACTCACCCGAATATTTAGGATTCCTCCGCATTAACGAAGGGCCGTTTCCCGGCCAGGCAGATACGCGCCCCGAGTTCGGGCGAGCACAGGCGCCACCAGGGGCTATATAAGTAGCCTCACTGTCAAACTCCTATGGCTAAGTGAAAGTGTTAAAGCATTATAGTCCGATTGCCTAGTTCGCTGCGCTGTCACCTCCTTTGTAGGACCAAGACGTTGGATCAAGTGTGAAAACGTGCCTTCTGCGAACACCCCCGCAATATTTGCGTGGGGGCTGAAGCCGATGACTGCCATCTTTCAGATTATATATATATATCTTAAACGGCCGCACAGGAGGTGTTAGAATACTTGAAGGCACAAGTATAAAAAGCTTCTACAATTTATCAAAACATTGTTTTACAATAACATATGCTATTCGAACATAACATCCTTCGAGCACTGCGTTTCTATCACACGAGCGCCTTGAAGAACTTCCTCAAAATAGTGCTCGACAGGTACTCAGCTTTCGTCCGAATCTCGGGATGCAACAACGGTGGTCTCCATCTCCGCCCAGTATGTCTTGACATGGGCAAGATCCATCCGTGCACCCTCTATGCATGCTGACCTCTTCATCGCATTAATATGCGGCACCGCACCAAGGAACCGCTGCACCAAGTTGAAATAACTTTTCGGCTCTGGCCTCTCCGGCCACAGATGGCTCATGACACACTTCATGGCGAGTCCGGACAAACTATTCAGCTCAGCCCATTCGGCCAGATGATCGGCTACTGACAGCGGACGCTCTGGATTATGGAACTGCGACCAGAAGAGCTTTTCCACTTCGCGATCTTCTTGATCTCGAAAGTGTTCGGTCGCATCTGCAGCACTCGCTGCCAAATCCAGATAGGTGTCCGGCGTACTCCACATTCGATCTAACGGAGCATGTTTAGGATCACAGAACTTCCTCCGTGGCATAAAGGGCTTTCCAGCCGCGATCTCTCCGGCCTGACGCAACTCCTCCTTCATAGCTCTCATCGCAGAGCGAGCATCCTTGGCATCGGCAACGGCCTTCTCCAGGTCCGTCTGTTCCGCCCGGCCTTCTTTTTCAAGAAGCTTGCAACGGTCAGCAGCGCTCTTCAGCTTCATGGCCATCTCGTCCATTTCCTTCTTCCTTCGGCAGTGAGCAGCCTGTTCGGCTTTCAGCTCTTCAATTGCCTTTCTGGCAGCCGCATCACTTTTTTTGGCTTGCTCCTTGGCTCGGGCAAGTTCCGCCCGAAGATTCTCCATGGCAGCAGCACCATCTGCATCAAGCACACACATTGTAAGATACTGGCATAAAGCTCCTCTTACCAGGTGCCACCGGAGGAATTACATACCTTGTGCCTCGTCAAGTCGCCTGTTAACAAGCGCGATGTCGGCATCTGCCACATCAAGTTGCGGCTTTAGCTCGGCAAATTCATCAGTCCGGCTGGCCACCGGACACTTCGCCACCTACATATGAAGGCAGCATTTTAGACCTGGGGTTATGATCCTCTGCGCGCCGTCACTTTTGACAACGCACAGAGTCTCAAGGGCTACTATCTACACATGGCGCATCTTATTTATGCGCAACTGTTGCAAAAGTGTACATTATTTCACATACCTCAAAACCTGTCAGTAAACCCCTGACGGCCTCGTGCAATCCGCTCTCCGCGGACGAAATCCTCTCAATCACCGTACCCATCAATGCACGGTGCTCCTCTGAGATAGATGCTCGCCCTAGCAGATCCTTCAGCTCCTCCGACCGCGCACCGGACAGTGCCGGACTCGTCCGATGGCCCTTTTCGAAGGCCGGATGCGGAGGGCTTTGGGGGCCTAGACGACTACCTTCTGGCCCTGCCGGATTCGGAGAAACCCTCCGCGACGATACCTCAGGGTAGCCCGCCTCGCTAGGCGGTACGGCAGGGGGAGGCGTTTCGCTCTCCATCATCTCCGGAAGAAGGTCCCCTGAAGACGAGCTCTGCTGAGAAGGGCTGAGGTCCGAGCTACAAGGTAAAATTCCGGTTACTTTTCTCAGATATAAAGCAAGGATTTCTCTCATCTCTTAAAAAGAAAACCTCTCTCTACTTACGGCTCGGTGAAGGGCTGATCCCCTTGAGGGTATAATTCGGCCGAGGTATCCCCCGGCGCAGGACCTTCTGACGAGGATTTCTTCCCCCGCTTTGAGGCCATGGTCTCCGGGTCTTCAGAGGCGGTCCTCTTCTTCCCCTGAGGAGAGGAATTGTCGATTCCTCCCTTATGAACAGCCTCCTTCGAGGAGGCCGTAGTTTCCTTGTCCCCTCCCTTGCTTTCCTCCAAAGGCACAATCTTCACCTGACTAGCACAGGATCCGGCGTGGTCTTAGGGAGGGGAGTCGGACACCTGATCAGCTTTGCTTTCGCTATCCACTCTTGTCTAAAGGACAGCTCTTTTAGGGGCAAGTTTATGACAAATATACGGATAGCGAGTCCGGGCACAAGGCTACTTACTTGAGTATCCGGGCGATTGCAGCTCAGACCTGCGTCCTCGATCAAGTCCGGACACATTGCTTCTGATCCGAAGAACAATTTGTACATCTCCGCGAGTGTTGCGCCCATGAAATGCTGGAGAGCTCACGGTCCCTCCCGATTAAACTCCCACAGGCGAAGGGGGCGACGTTTGCCGGGCAGGGTTCAGCAGATCAGCATGACCTGCGTCACTTTGACCAGGCTGAGGTCTCTTTCTAAGAGATCCCTGATGCGGCCATGCAACAAGGGCACGTCCTTGGATGGCCCCCAGTCTAGTCCTTTATTGACCCATGACGCTAGCTGTGGTGGGGGACCCGAGCGGAAGGCAGGTGGCGTCACCCACGTGGTGCCCCTGGGAGCGGTGATATAGAACCACTCTTGTTGCCATAAGCCGAGCTCCTCTTGGAAAGAGCCCTCGGGCCATGGAGCATCAGCATTCTTGCTTATAACAGCGCCTCCGCACTCTGCGTGCCGTCCCTCGATCATCTTTGGCTCTACATTGAAGGTCTTGAGCCATAGTCCGAAGTGAGGAGTAACACGGAGGAAGGCTTGACACACGACGATGAATGAGGAAATGTGGAGGATGGACTCCGGAGCTAAGTAGTGAAATTCCAACCCATAATAAAACATGAGCCCCCTCACGAAGGGATCCGTCTGGAAGCCTAGGCCCCGACGGAAGTGAGACATGAACACCATGCTCTCACCAGGCTTGGGAGTGGGAATGGCCTACCCTTGAGCAGGCAACCTATGCGAGATTTTGCCGGTCAAGAACCTGGCCTCTCTCAGCATTAGCACCTCCTCCTCCGTAACAGAGGAGGGCATCCATCAGCCTCGAAGGTCGGAACCGAACATTGTCGAAGGTCCGAAGCGCCTGAAATCTGGAGCCTTGGGTGTTGGAACTCGAGGCGAAGGGCGAACTCGTTTGAGACTGAAAGAAAGGAGTAAGGCCTTGGTCTCTTTATAAGAGGTTGAATACCAAGGGCCCTCCCCGTGACCGTTTGGGACTCGCCTTTAATCGAGAAAACATGCCAACAGGCACGATTGGGTTACCCACGTCCGTATTGATGAGAATCCCGTAAATAAAGGGGACACGATCTCTGCTTCGACAGGACATGCCAAAGAAACCGCCTCGCTAAACGTGCTAAGGCGGGGCAGTAAAAACGATTCGAATAAAGGCTTGGCCGTGGTGTGATGTCACGCTATGGCATATGTTAGCAGATTAGATCTGTGTAAACATTATTCTCTCTATGGCCATATGTGGAAGCTTATTTTGCAGAGGCGGACACTATCCTTTATGTTCAAAATCTTGTATGAAGTACTTGGAGGAGGAACCCGCCTTGCAATGCCGAAGACAATCTGGGCGCCGGACTCATCATCATTGAAGCCTGGTTCAGGAGCTACTGAGGGAGTCCTGGATTAGGGGGTGTCCGGATAGCCAGACTATACCTTCACCCGGACTCCTGGGCTATGAAGATACAAGATTGAAGACTTCGTCCCGTGTCCGGATGGGACTTTCCTTGGCGTGGAAGGCAAGCTTGGCGATACGGATATCTAGATCTCCTACCATTGTAACCGACTCTGTGTAACCCTAGCCCTCTCCGGTATCTATATAAACCGAAGGGTTTTAGTCCATAGGACAGAACAACAATCATACCATAGGCTAGCTTCTAGGGTTTAGCCTCCTTGATCTCGTGGTAGATCTACTCTTGTACTACCCATATCATCAATATTAATCAAGCAGGAGTAGGGTTTTACCTCCATCGAGAGGGCCCGAACCTGGTTAAAAACATCGTGTCCCTTGTCTCATGTTACCATCCGCCTAGACGCATAGTTCGGGACCCCCTACCCGAGATCCACTGGTTTTGACACCGACAATGAGCACATCTCCCCTACTCCACCATCACAGGTGCTTGCTCTAACTTGACACTATTATATGTGGTTGCATGTTGCGTATGATGTCTAGCTTGTATTGCTTCTAACTTGAATTGCATCTTCTTACTTTACACATAATGCCTGTGAATATGACCCGTGTTCCTGTTTCTAGAACATACGTGTACATGATGAGCACATCTCCCCTACTCCACCATCACAGGTGCTTGCTCTTACTTGGAACTGTTATACGTGGTTGCGTTTTCTGTATGATGTCTAGTTTGTATTGCTTCTGATTATGTTGAATTGCATCTGCGTAGCTTACAACTTATACCTGCAACGATCACTTACCCATAAGACACATTTAACTTGGGACTGTGATGTAGGTTGCATCTTGCATTGTCTTCTAGCTTGTACTGCTTCTAATTTCTTGAAATGGCACTTACGACAAGACACTTTTTACCTGATAGAGTGATATTGGTTGCATGTTCATATGGCGCCTAGCTTTCATTTCTTCTAATTTTGTTGAAATGCCTTCCGCTTACTGTTTTTTAATACATATTCCATCCTCCTATCGTATGTGTGAATATGAAATGCTGTCTTTTTTGTATATATTCCATTGTCGGAGTAATGGGCCACGGGTAGGCTAACCCGGAGCCCAGAACCTTTCAAGACATCGGGGCAGGCTGCGCCCCTCAAGAACCCCAGGACGGAGAGCCACCTCTGGGAGTCGGCAGCAGTGCAGCCGACTACCCACTCACGACCGAGTCCCGGGGGCGACTTTGAGATGAGCCGACTCCTAGCTGGCGGCTTCTAGAAGCCGGCTATGGGGAGTCGGCCCATGACTCCAACCACCTCATGCTCTCGTAAGGAGGGATGGGACGGGGCGTGGCCTCAGTAAAGTCCACGTCTGCCCCTTACCAAGGGCAGGCATGGCCACAGTATGCCGTACCATAGGAGATCTCCGTCCGGCGCGACACTATTGCCATGCCAGCCTTGACATCAGCCCCAGCGGGCGGAACCCTGTGCCCACGATGGCCTGTCTGTACGACCCAGAGATGATGGGTCCCACCAGTCAGCGGGGGTCCAAAAGACGGCAAGAGTCCCCCCAGTCGGACCTAGTGGGAGTCGGCCTCCAGGAGTCGGCTAGCCCCTCCCGCGGGCCCCGCACGCCATTAACCAGACAAGATGGGGAATGGCAACAGTGATCGCCCCGTCAGGCGGCAGCACTGTTGCCATGTCCCCATGACCAAGCCAGCATCATTAGAAGCACGGCTACAGTAATCCGCAGCCGGCAAGACCCGCCCGCAGCGGACATGGCCTGTCGGCTCTATACCGGGCCAGTCGGCGGGGCCCACCAGTCGGCGGGCCCCAGCAGTCGGCGGAGAAGACGGCGGCCTGAGAGACAAACGGATGGGACCCGCGCCCAGCCGGATTACCATTGTACCCCTGGGGGTAGGCCTATATAAGCCCCCAGGGCCCCCATGCAAAGGGTTCGAATCCATTAGCATGAGACCAGATCATATAGGAAGGAGAGAGCTAGCCTTGCCTTGTCCTACCTCCAGGAAATAGCTCAAGGAGCAACCGTGTACACACTTTGCCATAGTGATCATGAGGAGACCCCGCAAAGCAGCAGTAGGGGTGTTATCTCCTCGGAGAGCCCTGAAGCTGGGTAAGATTCGCCGGTGTGCATGTCTTCGCCTCATCCCGTTTCCAGGCACCGGTGATGTTCTACTCGCCCCCACCATGATAAGCCATCCCTTGGCATATGTCGCACCCAACCCCGACATTTGGCGCCCACCATGGGGCGAGGTGCACCGTCGTTCGGAGACCTGCTCTGGACGGGAACCCTTTTCCTCCCTGGCGAGCGCAGCCAGCCCGGCATGCTAGACGGAGTCTGCGCCGACGCGCTGCACGGTGCTGAGATCGCCTGCGCAGCCAGCTGCCTCGCTGAACTTGTTGGCGAGGTTCGCCTCTCCGACGAGCCTGCATCCGACGCAGGCATGGGTGGCCCCGAGAGCCTCCTCGCGGGCCTCCTTGATCAACTCCACGTCGCCGGCGAGCCTGCCGTGGACCCGGAGTCCGTAGGCTCCACCGACCCGATGTTGGTCGACTCCGACACTGCGTCGCTCGACGCGTTCCCCACCAACATGGTGGTCTACGACGAGCCGCTCCCTCACGCGGAGAGCGGCGACAGCACCGTCACAGAGGTGCTCGTCATCGGTCATGGCGAGCACTCCGACGGCGGAGCTCATGACCCACTCGATGCGGCACTGCAAGACCTGACCGCGCCCATTCCAGAAGACGCTGACACCGAGACGCTGGAGGCGCGTCGCCTTCAGCTAGTCGAAGGCGCGAAGAAGCTGGCAAGCATGAGACACTTGTCAGAAGCCTACCAGCGTGAGATGGATCGCGCTGTGAGCGGCTCGCCGGCCCCAACTAGGCCTAGCCGCCTAGGCGCGGTCCAGCAGCGCGGCGTGGCCATCGCCAAGCTGTTCGGGGCCAATCGCCGTGTGTATACCACGCCTGCAGAGAACATCCGAGCCTCCCAGGCAGCGGCTGATGAGTTGGACAACTTCGAGGGAGAAGAGCGCCGCCTGATGACGGAGCGAATCCAGCGGCTCCTCGATGCGGCTGCCGCGCAGAATGAGGCCGGCTGCCGCACAGAGGCGCCGCAACGGCAGAATGACGACCACCTCCCCGCCGAGACCAAGGCGCGACGTCACGGACGCCGACTGGCGGCGTCCGTGGAAGAAAAGACAAGGATCCGGCTGTCAGCCATAGTCAGACTCACATCACCATCGAGCGCGACCGAGACGGCCGCCCAAGAGCAGTGGAACGGTGGGACGACTATCTGCCTCCTCCTCCTCACAAGGAAAGGCGAGTCTCCCCACCACTTGTTGAGCATCCGAATCTCGGAGACCGCCTTGGCCGCCGAGAGGGAGTCGGGGAAAATGACGCACGCCACTGGATCGACCGACTCCACCGATCCCTGGCGCTGGAAGAAGAAGACGAGTTGGGCCCGCCCTGTTTCGTACCCCGCATCCGAGATGAGCCCTTTCCCAATGGGTTCACGCTCCCCCGAGACACGCCCAAGTACACCAGCTTCGTGAAGCTGGAGGACTGGCTGGTTGACTACTCCACGGCCGTCAACATAGCGAACGGCAACAAGCGTGTTGCCGTCAAATATGTTCCTCTCATGCTCCAGGGCACGGCCCGAACATGGTTGAACAGCCTAAGGCCCCACAACATCAAGAGCTGGGTCGACTTCACCGACGCCTTCGTCCGCAACTTCACAAGCACATACAAGCGACCTCCCAAGCCTCGCCAGCTTTCCTTGTGTGTGCAAGGCCCCAATGAGTCAACTCGCGACTACCTCACGCGTTGGGCCGAGCTTCGGAACTCCTGCGAGGGCGTGCACGAGGTGCAGGCTATCGAGTACTTCACCGCCGGGTGCAGAGAAGGCACCCTCCTCAAGCACAAGCTCCTCTACGACGAGCCAGAGACCCTAGACGAGCTGCTGATCATAGCAGACAAATACGCCACAGCCGACTCCTCCATGAAGGCGGAGATTCAAGTTAGTACGACTGGCAAAGTGGCCCCTCAGGCTCCTAGAACTCCGGCTGGAGACGCCAGTCGGCGACAGCAGCAGAACGACCACAAGCGCAAGGCCCCACAGCCGGCTTCCAACAGCTAGCAGGTGGCGACAGTCGAAGACCAGTAGCCGGAGAGGCAGCCTCCGCCCAAGCGACAAAAAGGCGGCAAGTCCAACTGGTTTCCGGCTTTCTCTTACGAGCATACTCTCGATGGTCCTTGCAAGTTCCACAGCGGCGTGAAGCCGTCCAACCACACCACCCGGAACTGCCACTGGCTCACTAGGATCGCCAAGGGAGACGGCCTTCTGCCTCCCCCGCCTGCTGGGCAGCCGCCTCCGCCTCCGCCTCCGCCCCAGCAGCCGACTGTCAGACCAGTCGGCGCAGTTCAAGATGACACTAGTAGAAAAAGGGCCTTCAGTCCCGGTTCATAAGGGCCTTTAGTCCCGGTTCTGGAACCGGGACTAAAGGGTCCCGGGACTAAAGGGTCGGTACTAATGCCTCTCCCTTTAGTCCCGGTTCAATCCAGAACCGGGACTAAAGGGCGCGGCCACGTGGAGCTCCACCTTTAGTCCCGGTTGGTAACACCAACCGGGACTAAAGGAAATTTTATGATTTTTTTTTGAATTTTTTTTTGAATTTTTTTTATTTTCAAATTTCTGAATTATTTTAACCTCTAGTCTGTAATCACCACCCCTCATCACTTCTCAATTTATCCTCTAATCACCCCTCATCATTCCAAATCATCTAACTTCCCGAACGGTCACCCATCCTCCCACTCCCCCAGCCTGAGCATGCTTAACTTCCGGGTTCTATTCTACCTCGCTCCAAGTCTGCACTTGTTGTTTTCCTGACAATACTAAGATGTCAATCCTATTAACCTTCAGGAATTTTGCTTGAGCATGAAGTGACACATTTCATAGTTTTATTTTGAAACTATTGTTTTAAAAAACAATAATTACTTAGTAACACTAATATTTCTTGAAAAATTAGTTTGACCACGGTTTGACCACAGTTTGACTAGATTTGACCAAAATTGAAATAACTGAAATAATTATTTAGTAACACTAATATTCTAGAATAATTAGTTTGACCATTGTTTGACCACAGTTTGCCCACTGTTTGAATTTTTTTTATTTTTTTCACTCTAGATCTTAAAAGCCCCGTAAATTCGGATGTAACTTTTCGAGTGGATGATTTTTCATATAAAAAACTTTTTCATCCGAGTTAGTATGCAAAAGTTATGCCCATTTTTACAAATTTCAGAGAGATTTTGCAAATAAAGTCAAAATTCACATTTGCAAATTTTCCCAACAACTAGACCACATAACACATGGGAAACTTATTTTCTT
>NC_057806.1:60464957-60465619 GCF_018294505.1 Triticum aestivum
TGTTCCAACTCCGATACTCTGTGGGCTTCTTCCGGTCCAAAAATAAGTTCCTTGAAGTTTCAGGTCAATTGGACTCCATTTGATTTTCCTTTTCTGCGATACTCTAAAACAAGGAAAAAATAGAAACTGGCACTGGGCTCTGGATTAATTGGTTAGTTCCAAAAATAATATAAAAGTGTATAACACTACAAAAAAAGACACATCCGTGACATTTTGGGCCGAACAAATTTTTTCTGTCATACATATGACACTTCTATGACGATAATTGTGACAAAACCCGGTATCATCATAGATGTGGTGGGCTCCTACTTCTATGACAAAAAATCATGAGAGAAAATGGGCTTTTCATCCTGGGCGGGCTGGAGACGCAGCTGCATGACATTCTTTGGGCCGTCCATGACGGAAAAAACCATGGTAGAAGCGAGGGGGAGGAAAATTTCGGGGAGTTCCCGGTTACAGTGGGAGGTCGGGGGCCGAGTGATGCGCGTTTCTCTCATACACGTACGCGCGTGTGTGCGAGGCGTTGGCTCTAACTGAACCCGAGCGAGGCGTTGGGCTCTAACTGAACCCGAGCGGTTGCACTGCAGGCTGCACTACAGGCTACACGTTACTGAACCCGAGCGATTGATCGATGGCTGTTAACTAAACCCGATCGAGCGATT
>NC_057806.1:60466628-60480510 GCF_018294505.1 Triticum aestivum
GATCAACAGGACCCCCGTTTCGACCATAGGAGGTTCGTTTCCTCCGTTTTGCGGTACGCCACACCCCTCCCGATCAACAGGACCGCCGTTTCGACCGTAGGAGGTCCGTTTCCTCCGTTTTGTGGTACGCCACACCCCTCCCGATCAACAGGACCCCCGTTTCGACCGTAGGAGGTCCGTTTCCTCCATTGTGCGGTACGCCAGGCCTTGTTTCCATCGCCTCTTCCGTCCAAGCCCTCCCGATGAACACGACCATGCATTCCATCCCGACCCATGAACATGACGACGACGCTGTTTCTCCGTTCCGACCCAGCCATGTACACGAGCCCTCGCCGTGCGTATGCATGAGTAGGCGTTCAAGACCTTGCTCGTATGTACACATACGTGGCCGTATTTTCTTTCTTGCACCCTGGCCGCTGTACGTACGTGTACATGCTATGTGCGCGCCTCTACTACAACACGTGCGCGCCTCTACTACGACACATGCGCGCCTCTACATCCACCAGTATATATGTACGTACACGTTCGCGACCAGAATGACAACGCTACGTACGCTTCGACCAGGTGGGTCCCGACTGTCAGGCACTTCCTTGCATGCGAAGATGTAGCTGGTGGGTCCCAGCAGTCAGGGGGCGAATTGTTTTTGCCTGGACGCACTTCCTTGCGTGCGAAGATGTAGCTGGTGGGTCCCATCAGTTGGGGGGCTGGTGGGTCCCAGCAGTCAGGGGGGCGAGTCGCTTTGGTTTTTTTACCCGGACGCACTTCCTTGCGTGCGAAGATGTAGCTGGTGGGTCCCAGCAGTCAGGGGGGCAAATCGTTTTTTTGCCTGGACGCACTTCCTTGCGTGCGAAGGTGTAGCTGGTGGGTCCCAGCAGTCAGGGAGGAAATGTTTTTTTTGCGAAATACGGTGGCCCGTCCGGTGGGTCCCTGCTATCAGGTGGAGGAAACATTATTTTCCGCGTAATAAGGAGGCACTTCCTTGCTGCGGCCATGGACCCAGCTGTCAGCCTCTCCACGTACAGTCCATGTCCGATGGAACTCGTTCCTTGACCACGTTGACCACGCCGCGCCGAGAGCACCAGGGCAGTGGACGACGGCGAGGCCTAGGAAGGGGACGACGCGGAGCCGGGGAAGACGCAAAAGTGGAAGCCCGCGCGGAGAGGAGTATGAGGGTTCACTGGTTCGGCTGCGGTGTGAGGCTACCGTCGCCGCAGAATAACAGGGGGTGTGGGTGAGTAGAGGGATGGCCTGGCCAGCGGTGGGAGTAGTAGGGGCGGTGAGGCCTCCACCGCATCGCAGCCGACCACGGGAGGCAAGAGCACGAGGCACGACCGGCGCTGGTTTGGGCGGCTGGAGCAAGAAGACCAGAGGTTGAAGAAGCACTATGGCCGTTGGATGGACATCATACAGTCACTGGAGCTAGAATCATTCATATTGACTAAAGTTGACAAAGGCCCCCATCCCAGTCAACTTAGTAGGCCCACAAGTCAGCCTCCCACCATGGTGGGTCCCGGCTAGCAGGGGAAGTATTCATTTTTTTGTGCGTAATAAGGAGGCACTTCCGGTGGGTCCGAGCTGACAGCGGGGGGAACGTTTTTTTCGCGAAATATGCTGGCCCGTCCGGTGGGTCCGAGCAGTCAAGTAGGAAACGTTTTTTTCGCGAAATAAGGTGGCCCGTCCGGTGGGTCCCTGCTGTAAGGTGGAGGAATAATTATTTTGCGCGTAATAAGTAGGCACTTCCTTGCGGCCGCGTGGACCCAGCTGTCAGCCTCTCCACGTACATTACTCTTCCGATGAAAGTCGGTCCTTGACCACGTTGACCATGCCGCGCCGAGAGCACTAGGGCGGTGGTCTGGACGATGGCGAGGCCTAGGAAGGGGACGACGCGGAGCCGGGGAAGACGCAGCAGTGGAAGCCCACGCGGAGAGGAGTATGAGGGTTCACTGGTTCGGCTGCGGTGTGAGGCTGCCGTCGCCGTAGAATAACAGGGGTGTGGGTGAGTAGAGGGATGGCCTGGCCAGCGGTGGGAGTAGTAGGGGGCGGTGAGGCCTCCGCCGCATCGCAGCCGGCCATGGGAGGCAGGAGCACGAGGCACGACCGGCGCTGGTTTGGGCGGCTGGAGCAAGAAGACCAGAGGTTGAAGAAGCACTACGGCCGTTGGATGGACATCGTACGGTCACTGGATCTAGAATCGTGCATATTGACTAAGTTGACAAAGCCCTCCGTCCCCGTCAACTTAGTAGGCCCACAAGTCAGCCTGCCACTATACTAGGTCCCAGCTAACATGGGGAGTATTCATTTTTTTGTGCGTAATAAGGAGGCACTTCCTTGCGTGCGAAGATATAGCTGGTGGGTCCGAGCTGTCAGCGGCAGTAACATTTTTTTCGTGAAATACAGAGGCCCTTTCGGTGGGTCCCAGATTTCAGGTGGAGGAATCATTATTTTGCCTGTAATTAGGAGGCATTTCCTTGCGCGCAGCCGTGGACCCAGCTGTCGGCCTCTCCACCTAAAGTCCACTTCAGATGCATGTCGGTCGTTGACCATGTTGACCAGGCCGCGTCGAGAGCACCAGGGCAGTGGACGACGGCGAGGCCTAGGAAGGGAACGACACGGAGGCAGGGAAGACTCGACAGTTGTTTCCCACGAGGAGGGGAGTATGACTGTATGAGGTTTTACTGGTTCGTCTGCTGTCACCGGAGAATAACAGCAGGTGTGGGTGAGTAGAGGGATGGCTACGCCAGCGATGGGAGTACAGTGGGGCGGTGAGGCCTGCGCGGCAGCAGAGCCGGCCACGGGGAGGAGGGAGCAGGCAGTCCCGCCGGCGCCTGTTTGAGCGGCTGCAGCAGGAAGAGCAGAGATTGAAGAAGCACGACGGCCGTTGGATGACCATCCAACAATCACTGCTTGTGCATCAACCTTTTTTTAGGAAAGCCTCAAATCTGTGGGAAACAACATACAGCCCATCTGCCATTATTTCTAATAATTTACAGCCCATTTGCTAATTATTAGGGTTTTTTGGAGCCCATATTCTTTTTGTTAGCATCACAACCCATATTGTGGCCATGGTTAAAAAATTATACGAAATTTTGCATATTTCGGTGCGGTCCGAACTATTTTTAATCCCGAAATTTCAACTCACATTCAAACTGATTCTAAAAATAAATATATATCAATATAAAATCCAACAAATTCTCCACGCATAAAAATTAATGTAATTTAAAATCTCGAAATGAAAAAAAGATATTTGAAACTAATTGCCTGTTTGATGTGTTTTAAAAATGTACAACCCATTTCTCATTACTGATGGGCCATTTTCTCCGCCAGCCGAATGAAAGCTCTCCTCGTCTTGAAAGATTTGTAGCCCAACAGGCCTGACAAAGCGACTTGCTTGGCAAATCACAAAAAAACTGGGGTATGGCCGTGGACCCAGTTGTCAGCCTCTCCACGCACAGTACTCTTCCGATGGAAGTTGTTCCTTAACCACATTAACCACGCCGCGTGGAGAGCACCACGGCGGTGGACGACGGCGAGGCCTAGGAAGGGGACGACGCGGCAGTGGAAGCACGCGCGGAGAGGAGTATGAGGGTTCACTGGTTCGGCTGCGGTGTGAGGCTGTCATCGCTGCAAGGCCTGGCCAGTGGTGGGAATAGTAGGGGGCGGTGAGGCCTCCGCGGCAGCACAGCCGGCCACGGGAGGTAGGAGCATGCGGCACGACCGGCGCTGCTTTGGGCGGCTGGGGCAAGAAGACCAGAGGTTGAAGAAGCACTACGGCCATTGGATGGACATCGTTGACCACGCCGCGCCGAGAGCACCAGGGCGGTGGACGATGGCGAGGCCTACGAAGGGAACGGCACGGAGCCGGGGAAGACACGGCAGTGGCTGCCCACGCGGTGGAGAGTACGAGGGTTAACTGGTTCGGCTGCCGTCACCGGAAAATAACAGGAGGTGTGGGTGAGTAGAGGGATATACAGGCCAAGGATGCGAGTATGATGGGGCCGTGAGGCCTTCCCGGTAGCACTGCCGGCCAAGGGAGGCGGGAGCAGGCGGTTCCGACGGCGCTGGTTTGGGCGGCTGGGGCAGGAGGCTCAGAGACTGAAGAAGCACGATTGCCGTTAGATTGACATCTAACGGTCTGATGCTGGTAGAGTCGATTGTTGACTAAGTTTCCTTTTTGAGAAACCTTGTGTACGCATGAACTTAGTAGGCCCACAAGTCAGCCTCCAAATCTGTGGCAGACAACATAAAGCCCATTTGCTATTTTTTATAATTTGTAGCCCATTTGCTAATTCGTAAGTAATTTATTACAGCCCATTTTCTGCCTAGGACCACGGTCAAAAAGTCCAACCTTATTTTGCATATTTCGGTGGAGTCCGAACTATTGTAATCCCGAAATGATAAACATTTTTTAAAGAACTTATTGATTTGCCAAAAAAATCGTTTTGTTTTTGTAAGCAAATAAGACGTGGGACAAATTTAGTTGGTTTAAGGGAAAACCAGTGGTAAAAAAATCAGCGCTGGGTGGGAAAAAACAACAAAAATAAGGATGTAAATATGAAAAGGGAATTTTATGTGTTTTCAATATAATGATACATGTATACGAACTAGTAAAACTATAGGTAGAGCTTAGAAAACGGATGTAGGACATGCGTTTCAAGAGGAAAATAGAACTGGGATGCGTGTTTGATTCAGTAACAAAAACTGCCTGCGGATGTTGTAAGACAAAATATAACTAACGCTGGCGGGCCAGAGGCCAGTAGATACATGCTGGATCTTTGTGCCCCGTTGTCGTCATGGGCTGGGCCTGTTAAAAACAAAACAACCCTCTCAATCTACAGCCCAGTTGAAACTTGCTCGACCTGAAAAAACAATATACGTGCTCAATAAACGAGAGAACTCTGCAAGTACACACTGATAACTGGAATGCAACACGGATATTGTTTTTTATCGTGATAATAAGTGCATGCGTTTGTTTCAAAAAAATTGGAGAACTGGGAATTCGAACGGCGGGTGCTTATGCTACCCATCAAATAAAAATCAGGTGCCTGAAAATTCGTTTCGAAAAAAATGATTCAGTTTTATATCCACGTCGACCCTTGGCTTGATGGTTGGAAGCAAATGCAAGTTCATACCAAAAGATCGTTGACAACAATACCAACTTGCGGATGACAAGGTAGTACAACTACCAATACCAAACTAACTTATAATATTTTTACTCCTGGCCCTAGTGTTCGTCTGGTAGAAAATCTTGCAGAGGACCAGCTCCCGCTCCTCTTGCTCCAGGTGCCCGAGGTGGTACTGGTGCATCACCCAGTTGGTCCTCTCCTGGTCGAAGTTCTTGTTGGTGTGCAACACTAGAACCTTTTTTGTTGCCCGTCTGCCAGCCGTTGACCATCACCGGCAAGGTATTGCCGGTCTTGTGCCACATCGTGTGCATGCCGCACTCCGACTGTATCTTGCGACGTGTCCACGCGCCCCTTTTGAATGCCCTGGAATTGCGTTGGAAGAAATGCTTCCTTAGGCCAGTCAGTGTGATACCTGCAGTATTGTGGAATACATGTTTTAGTGTACCTAGTTGGCATTTTCATAACATCTTTGGCATGTTGCAGTCACTTGTTTCACTTTTTATTAACTGTCAAATTGTAATTGCTTCACCAGGTCTGCGTGTAAAAAGAAAAATAGAGCTATAAACAAAGGAATATGTTTGTGCAAGTAGACGGCCGATCGGTGTCTTACCTGGAAGTTTCTCAGGTTGGGTGTAACATATGTCGTGCTCGCTGTCGATGGTTGGTATGAACAAATCGATGAGAGATTGAAATCTCGCGCTGTCAGCACTCACTTTGGCCTCAAGTTTCTCAAGTTGGGCCAATCCTTCTTTGACTTGCATCGGTAATTCCAGAATACCCAAACACGCTGCCGGGATTCTTGTGTCACCTCACACGCAGTGTGTTGCCACGTCAATTCAATGTGTGGACATGATGAATAATTTAATCGACGTATACTAGTACTGCTACTGTACTACTTACTAGTCGTATTTAGTGTCACAATTTATACATAGGTTTAACTAACAAGCACACACTTGAAGCCTAACTGATATATGTGTATATATATGGCTTCTTTACATCATCTCAATCATCATTATCAGTACATCCTACGCAGGTGAGTTAGGATGCACTTGATCCCAGGAAGGTATCTATCCTTCAAACCAGAGGAGTGCTTCAATTCTACTAGTACTACTACCAGGATATACCGTCCTTCGGAGTGTAAATAGTTACACCGATGACATGTGGGTCTACCACAACAGGGCCCATATGTCAGTTAATGGAGGACAGAGGTGCGTAGGCGTATTTGCGGAAGCGTGCTCTACTGGCAAACATGATGGCAGTACTGGGTAAGGCTGATTTAGTAACACCAACACGCTGGTTCAGCTTATTAATTACGTGTCCCATCTGCTGCAGCGTGTATTGTCACTTCACTGCGAAGACTAGTTGAATAGTTCTCTCTGACCGAGATGGGGAATAAATGGATCGCGAGGACTTCCTTTCTACAGTATCCCTATGCCTCTACGCTCACTTCACTCATTTTGCTTCGTACCTAGTCACTTGTTGAAATCTGTAGAAAGACAAATACTCCGTATTGGAGAACAGAGGGTGGCTTTTACTCCGTACTACTCCCTCCATTCCAAAATAGATGACTCAACTTTGTACTATATTTGGGAACAGAGGGAGTATCACCATATGGAGGGAACAGAGGAAGCTTGAAATATGAACATGTCAATGGGAGGGGAGTAAGCCCCATGCATGCAACATGCAACACTCACATGTACACATGGACGCACGCAACACTCACGCACCCATGCAGCACACAACACACGAGCAACACACACGCTCATGCTCAAGTGCTCAACCTACTCCGTATGTCCGTGAAAGACTGTACATTTAGAGATTTACACATTGACCAGGGCATAATTAACGCCCAAAAGTAGCAGACTTATGTGTGCATGCGACCATGGAGATAAGAAGATTAAATGAAGGCCGTTGCATGCTGTAATTAAGGATAGACATGTAGCCTATACCTACAGCACAAGTTGGTGCATTAGTCAATCAATATCGATTTAGTAGATTAAAGGCTAACTGCATTGGAAGTGTAGATGTACATCATGTAGTACACTCTTTGTTGGAAGACCGAGGGAGGACACATGCATGCATTCACATACACAGCCAGGGCAGTTCACGCGCAAGGGTTGGACTCGTGTCGCGCCTTCATAAAGTTTTGTTTAACTGATTTCTTTGCTCTGCCAACTAACAGGTGGGACCCAGAAACCAGGTGACAATTTAACCAGTCAACAAAGTGCCACGTAGACTATGTGGCCGGTCAGTAGGGTGCAATACGGTGCTCTACGATGAGCTAGTGATCGCATAATCGCCGCAAAACTATATATAGTGACCGTAAAGAGCGTACTGTTACATACGTTGACCGCCAGTGTATTTTTCTCGTTTCAAACTAAGCCATATTAATCGGAAAGGACGCAGTATGGACTACTACTACTAGTACTAGTACTGCTTTGATGTGTCCCGTCAACTCGTCGAACGAGGAGAAGCTTGCTTACTACGCCTCTCCCTCGCCCACGCGCGGAGTGGTTCGCAGGACGAGGAGAGGGTTTTGACTACATCGCCCTCTCCCCCTCCCTCGCCCTCTCCCTCGCGGTGGACGTGCAGCAGTTCAATCGGTGTCAGATTGCCAGAAGCATATTGTACTGTAGTATCATCATTGTTGGACCTTCCGAAGAGGTGAAGAGCCAAGTGCAAGGTTCACACGAGTACGAACTGTTGAACCTCCCGAAGAAGCAAAGAGCCAAGCGCAAGGTTTTATAGGAGTTGTCGTCCTAGTAGGAGTGTACTAGTACAACTATAGCGAACGATGCTACTGTATGATGCCGCCATGTCACGTATATCCAAAGCTGTGCCACCTTTTTTTTTCTCAAAGAGCCTGTTGGAGCCCGTGCAACAACCACACAAGTTGCACATAGACATAACACATTTACTAGTAATAAATTCTAAAGGACAAATGCAAGTATGCCACACGAGTTCATCTCCAACTCATGTGATAAATTTGTGCACGACTAGTCTACATATATTCACAGCGCTACCGTTCACAATTACCGTACTCCACTTACACATTATAGATGGGCTACATGTCCTCCTCCAGGTTCCAGTCCCAGGTGTTCTTCATGGATGGCACGATCCATAGCGGTGGGAAACGGGAATCATTGTCGCAGCTTCCTAGTCCGGTTCCACACGACGGAGACTCATCCAAGCTGAAGCGACATAAATCAGGGATAGTGTGTCCCAGCATGTCGTTCATCCGGCGGTGCGCATTGAAGACACAACCATGCTTCATGAACGGCAGGCCTTCCGTGTCGTGCACGGAAGGTGGCATCCGCTTCACAATGGGGTAGTTGTCCCCGATGAAAAGCGAGTTCTCTCCAAGAGTGTTCCTCGGCACCCACATAGCATCACGGGGCTCGAACTCGGCGCCGTTCATCTGGTACACGCGGCATCCCAGATCTGGACACATGGTGACGTACATAGTCAAGGTCCATGCATAATAATGTTGTGCTCAAATGTGGCGGTCAGTAATACTGTGCAGCAAATAGTACTACTCCAGTATAGAGGAAGTAAAATAACCGGCTTATTATATATAGCCACTCTTGGCTACATGGATGAGATAGTAAGACATGGAAAAACAAAAATGGTGGCAGCTAGTGGGTTCATGTCTTCAAGGGCCTAGCTAGATATACGCGTCCTCCAAGGTAAAAAGTACTCCTACTAGTACTACAAAGTATCTACTAGTACAACAATGAAAGAGAAGGTGAGAGGGTTAAAAATGGAATACCTGGGTAGATGGTGACGGTCCGATCGTGGTAGATTATGTGACCATGTTGCACATCAGTGGTACCATGGGTAACGACTGCTAAGATAGTTGATCCCAATATGCCAAAGTCAGCTACAAGGTTCCAGGTTAGACCAAATCGCGGATGCGAATGCACATCCAGGATCGGCGATCTTATTTTGATTGGGGGATGACTGGTCCCTGCAAAATAATGGAGTACCGTTAGGGATGCAAATGATGGTTTGTGCATTCCGTTTGTAATCTCCCGTACCATAGGATGTCAACCAGATGAAACAAGTCCCCTGGCTTGTCAGCCTCTGCCGTTACTGCCTCCTGCATTGATGGCAATCCTTATGCCGAACACCGCGATGTGATAGTAATCATCGTAGTTGCGTCGCTTTGTCGGCGGGTCCGCAATTTCTATCTTCTTAAATCTCATGTAGGCATCATCATACGTATTCTTGCCCAGCCAGTCCGGAAGGCCGATCCCAATGGTGGAGAAGGGGTCTACCGGAACGGCCGCACTGCTGTGGATGTTGTGCAAAATCATGGTGGTATCCGGCCGGAGGTATGCAAGCCAATCTTTGTTGGCACCGACCCAGACCTATATATAAGACGGTGGGCAGCGGAGAAATTACGGGATGGAAATGGAATAACTAAGTACTACATGATCAAACTCCATTACTGACCTGCTCATTGGACAAAATCCGACTACCTCTCAACGTCGTCAACTCTAGCGGAGTCAACGTGCAACCATGGCCAGGGAGCGGTGGACTGTTTGAAGAATTGTCCCATAGAAGAACCTTCTCCTCGAGGACGCATGGAAGACAACAAGCATGGCCTTTTCCCAAGCCTATTTAAGCAGCGTCTTGAAAAAGTTGGTGCAGGAAGCACCAAGTCTTGCGGCGTTGAGGACGTCGGAGCGGCGTGCGATTTCTCGCAGAGAATCGTCGTCCAAGGTCTCCCAGCCTCGACGAGGAGGAGAACCGCCTGGAGAATCCATGGGAGCAGCGGCGAACTGCCTTCTCTTCGGGGGGAGGGGAACTGGCGAGGAGGAGATAAGAGCGTAGTAACCGCACGACCTCGTCCCTTCCAACTGCAGATCGTTCCTCAGCGAAGGGGTGAGGCTATTATTTACTACTCTAAATAATAGCACTAGTAAGAAATTTTTGGCACTAGGTAATAGTTTTTGGTACCATGGAGTACTAGTACTAGCATTATGGAACGTTATGGGATTGCATTATACTGTAAATAATAGCACTAGTAAGAAATTTTTGGCACTAGGTAGTAGTTTTTGGCATGGATTAAGAAATTTTGGGTATGTTTTTTGCCATTTTTTGTACACGCGAACTAGTGTCAAAAAACGTCATACAGTATGTGACGGAGGAGTACATACTCGTATTGTAGCAGTACTAGTACTACTTTTCTCAACTACTCCTCAAAAAAGCACCCAATTAATGCTCTTGTTTTCCTCAAAAAAGTATGTTTACCAATGCATTAATTGCAATGCATGCATGCATAAATTACATTCATTGGTCAATTTTCTCTTAATACTTGCATGCAATGATTTAATGCACCTTGGAATCTGAACATGTGATGGGAAACAACCAAATTGAGCCTTATAAAATGGAAAAGCTAAAATTTTGAGATGAGCCCTATAAACCGGAAAGGAGGGAGTACTGTACTTCTAGTCTAGTCTTGTATAGTGCACCAGTTTTGAACTCTTGAATCTCAGGGCCAATGTGACACTCCAAAATTTTAATTTGGTTTTCATCAAAAACTTTGTTGGATTTTAAAAGAGGGCATTTAAAATTTCTTTTCCAGAAATCCTTCCTCTTAAAAACTTCCTTTCCTTTGGCAAGGATTTTCTTTTCCCTTTCAAATTTGGTGTTGAATTTTTGGAAGCTTTTCCTTCTGGTTGTTACCCTCTCAAACTTATTTATTTTCTTTAAAAAAAAGAAACCCTAGGAGTTTTGGGACTTCTTTCTTTTTGAAACCACCCATGGCTTTACCATGTCTCCTATAGTAAATCGTCTCAAAACCCCTCCCTCCACCTTTGAGCAATTTAAATCCTCTGTCTCAACAAGTCCAAACAAGTTTTGGATTTTATTTCAATTATTTTATCTCCCAAAACATTTCTGCCAATTATTTTGAGCCTAAGTGATTTTCAAAGCAAGTACCACTTTGCCTTTGAGTTTTTATCCCAAACCAACTTCCCTGGATTGTCTTTAGTACCCACAACCTAGAACCATCTTGATCCACTCTTCTTCTTTTCAAAAATTTCAAATTTCACTCACTACAAGTTTGGACCAGATTTGCCAAATTTGGTGAAATTCATTTCTACACTCCTCCAAAAATTCCACCAAAAATCATGCAGCCTACTAGAGCAATGAGGAGCCACTCCACCAAATTTCAGCTCAAGGAAAAATCCCTAGATGCCAAAAGCATTCTGTCGAACACCTGAGCTGCACTGTTCTTTGCATTTTCAGTAAAGTTCAGTAAAATTCAGTTTTACAGTGTCGTTTTCTTCAGAGTTCAGTCACAAGCTCACAGTGCGCTTGGCTCGATGCTCGCAGCCCCTCCCTCTTGTCCGGAGCTTCACACGCGTGCGTGGAGCCTTCCTGGCGTCGGTGGCGCGCTGGCCCGCCCTCGCCGGCGTCTTCTGCAGCGTCGGGACCTCCCGTGGCGGCCGACAGAAGGCACACCACGGCAGAACACCGTTCAGCGCCGCCCAAAGCCCCCTGGCTCTCCGCGTGGCCTCATGCATGCCAGCGCACGCCCGTGGCACCATCACCGTGGCCCGGCAAGCACGGAACGTGCTCCCTGCCGCCGACGGGCCGCGCCACCCCCGTTCCGTCGAGCTCGACCCAAACACCCAAACCCCGGCCAGTTTAGCACCTAAACGGACCCATTGAACCCCCACAACGGCGCTCGACCCCTAATCCTCCCCGACCAATGCCCTGAGCCGCCGTAAGCTTCGCCGGAGAACCCCGTTCTCGGCCACCGCCTCGAATCGCCTATAAAAAGGAACCCGAGCTCGCCCTCGAGCACGCACCTTCACTGCACCTCCCCAGGACCCTGCCAAGCCACCAGGATGACCTCGAGGAGGTCTCCTTCCCCAACTCCGGCCGCCTTGCTCCGCCTCGGCCTCCAGCTTGATTCACTCCGGTGAGGCCATCTCCGGCGCCCAAACCTCGTCCGTAGCCCTCTCTCACACCCAGTACTCTAACCCCCTCATCAATTTGGCCTTTGCAGTCCTCTCTGACGAGCTCCATCCACGCCCGAACCACTGTCCGCCGGAGTTGAGACCGCCGTCGACGTGGTGCTCCCCGGCGACCAACACCACCACCCACCATTGCGGAAGGACACGGTGAGCACGTTGGTAACCTCCGATCCCCTTACCTCGCCGTGGATCACCGCCGGCGACCACCGCAGCCCTCGGGCGCCGACGAGCCTCGTCCCTCCCATTTGAAAGTTTAAACATGACAAGTGGGACCCACTGTCAGCCTCTCTGTCCTTTCTAAACGAAGCATTTTCTGAAAACGCCTTCTGCCAAATGCGCTTTCCCTTTGGGCTGGCGTAGTTTCTGCCGAAGCATTTTCTGTTTTTATAAACTAGCCCCTGGAAACTTTCTGTTTCATTACAGATGAGTCCCTGGATTAAAACCCTTATAACTTTTTAACAGAAAGGAATTTTTGAGTGATTCTTTTTCTGTCCTCTTCAGATTTTTGTCTAGTTTTTTATCAGATTTATTTGAAAAATATTTGGAATACTTTTTGTGCACCTCTTGGTATTTACGATAGCGCATACATTTTCTTTATACCGTAGATACCAAAGGAGGTGACGGAGCCGCGAACTTCACCGAGCTAGGCTCCGACTACTCCGAACCAGGCAAGCATGTTTGAACTTTTGATATGATGAGTTTGTTGGCATGTTTTGCATTTAGTTAGTTTCACGGCATGTTGATGAGCATACCGATGAACGTTATTTTATGCAATGTTGAGGTAAGTGAGTTCGATGATCCATAAGTGGATGGATGTGAGTATGAATGGCCATGTGTTGGCATGAGGATGGGTAAGATGGCAGTGTCGTAGCATGCCAGTCTTATGCCAGACTTCAGTGTCAAACCGTATCGGTCCAGTTCCTCTCATTTCCTTCCCTGTACTACCACATGTTTTCTGCAAGGAATATGGTTTAGTAAGTTGCAAACTGCTTTCCTGGTACACACCAAAAGGAGAGGCCGGGATGATGGTTCCATGGCCCTGGATTAAAGCCAGTTATCCGGTCAGGGGGCATGGGTGTTTCCGGTTGGGACCGAGAGGGGGGCACCCCTTTGAGCGCGCGTATATAAATTTGATCCCATGCTATTCGAGATTGTGATCTCCCCGTCTCAAAAGTTTTTCTTGGACGATGTCTAGGGTGATTCCTAGCATCGAGAGGTAGGATGGGTGTGTACTGGTTAGCTGTGTTTTCTTCCGAAATACCGTAAACGGAACTAGTCCTTCGTGACTACGGAAATCCGTTGGCTGTGGGAAAAATTTTGTACAAACTCTGCAGAGTCATATATCCCTTCGAATCATCTATTCCATGTCCAAGTTCGATATTAACTTATCTTGACCAAATGTCAGTTTTGATGACAGAGACTCTGGTGAACCGCATGAGTGCTAAGTCCGGTTAAATGATTATTCCTGTGGATGGACTAACCCGTTTATCCTCATGAATTGAATATTTATTATGAGCATTATTTCCTTGTGAATAAAAGCCCTTTATGTGGTGTCGCTAAGACGCCCGACTGCGGCATTTCTTTTAAAGCCCTTTCTGTGATGTCGCCCCGACGTCCGACTGTGGCATTTCTTTTAAAGCCCTTTATGTGGTGTCGCTAAGACGCCCGACTGTGGTATTTCTTTTAAAGCCCTTTCTGTGATGTCGCCCCGATGTCCGACTGTGGCATTTCTTTTAAAGCCCTTTATGTGGTGTCGCTAAGACGCCCGAC
>NC_057806.1:60480799-60495462 GCF_018294505.1 Triticum aestivum
GTGGTGTCGCTAAGACACCCGACTGTGGTATTTCTTTTAAAGCCCTTTCTGTGATGTCGCCCCGACGTCCGACTGTGGCATTTCTTTTAAAGCGCTTTATGTGGTGTCGCTAAGACGCCCGACTGTGGCACCATTTCCTTATATTTATTTGTTCACCTTTCGAGGCGTCGCTTCAGACACCCGATCGGTTTTCATTTATGTTTTGTTGGGATTTCAGGCGGACTACCGCCGTTTCCCTTTTACTTATTTCATCATGCTAATTTTTGAATGTCCAGTTGGTGAATTAATCATGACGCATTCATGCATGCATTTGTTATATCTTACGTCCGAACTGTCTTGCGAGTACTTTCAAAGTACTCACTGGCTTGTTGATTTGGCCAGATGCTGACGAAGGCGATCTCATGGATGAAGAGTTCGATAGCGAGTTCGACGCCTAGAGGAATCCCAGTCAGTCTCGTGCGACCCTGGATTTGGTCACTGTATTATATCCGCTTCCGCAACCCGAATAAATTTATCGAGCCTCACCTCGACGCTCGATGAGATGCCAGTTTGAGAGTCGTGTTATCACACTCCCCACTGTGTTATTCCACCATCACTTTATCCTCGAGTCAGTAGTATGCCACCACACCATTGTGTTATATCCGCCATTATGTATAATTATTGGCGCGCTTGTAATAATTTGTTGAGCAGCCCTAGCTCAACCCTGTAATATATCCTATGCTACTGGCTTATTGTATCAAGATTTTTTCTACCATTGAGGAGGATTTCTCTCATACTGGACTCAAAAGATTGGTTTCTCAATAAATATTTTTATTGGAAAACCGGTCATGACAAGCTTGGTACCAGAGCCAGGCTGACTGTAGGAAGCCACTAGGTGCGATCGCTAATTGGTTATTAGCATGATTGAGCCTTTTCATATTTTCTTGATTGTTGTCATTTTCTGTCAGTCAGCATAAATTTATGATCTGACCATGCAGAATTTTTGCCTACTTTTGTAGATGGCCGACAACAGCTGCGAGTCTCAGACCTTCGCCAACGTGCCTGATGGGTTCGTCAAGCTTCTCTCCTTCATCGTTCAGGTCGCGATGGGGCCGTCTGTGCGCCCAGTCTTCACACTCTTCCAGCACAAGGTCAACGACAGTCTGACCATGCACCAGGCCACGGTGCAGTTCAGGGGAGGGCGTGGTGAGTTACGCCGCTTCCGGTTCATGGGAAGAGCCATGCCAACGGAGAGGCATGCTATGCAGATGGCAGCCCGTGAGGCGATAGCTCGCCTCAGGGATGTCCTTCCCGCGATGAAGACTCGTCGCTACCGCTATCTTCCATGCCATGTGCCTTACACCTGTCACTACGCATTCTCCTGCCCCAGAGGAGAACGAGATGAGGCTTTTGAGATGCTTATTGAGTATCTCCGGGCTCTGGAGGCAGCCTTCGACAACCTGGTGGACGACTTCGTAGCTGCCCGCATGGACTCAGTCCATGGCTGTGCCGCCAACAGGAGGGAGCTCCTGCCCGCCGCACCGCCACTGACTTTTGTCTCGTCATCAGCATCTTATGCACCTACTCGTCGCCTGCCTACCACCGAAAAGTTCAACCAGGCCATTGCGCCCACTCCAGCGCGCACTGCACCACCCGTTGTGCCTACTCCTATTCGTGTTGCTCCGCCCCTGGCACCCGCTCCATCTACCCGACACAGCTCTTCACGTCTGGAGCCTATTAGTGAGGAGGAGGTCGAGTCCCCAGCCTCACTGCGCCTCACCCTTGGCAGGGCCAAGGAGATCGTCAACATTTCCGGCTGAGTGCGCTTGCCCGTCATGCGATGTACCGCTTTGTAAGATATGTACATAGGTTGTGAGGAGTAGCCTGTTTGCGCATCATGTAGGAACTGGAGAAGTGCACTAGCCTAAATAACATGTCAGGATTATGTACGCATATCCTGAGTGATGTATTGTATAATTATCGCCCGCGTGTAAGATATGTAATGAGCAGTCCTTCTCCGTGCGCAATTCGATTTGTTTTCTTAAGTGATCTTGGTCATGTAATTTATTTGCCATCCTTGTGCAATTTTGGATTTGTTTTTGCGACCATCTTCGCTTTTCTTATGAGTTTTACAAAATATATCCCCAGAGTGAAAAATGTCTCGTCCTTGGACTCGCCCCATGCCTACTCCGCCAGAGGAAGATTATGACACTCAACCAGGAAACAATTTCACACAAGGGCAGTCGAGTCAACAGAACAGTGAAACGGCACTTTCCCAAATGTGCCGCCTTTATGAATAGAGTCAGCAACAACATCGTGAAATGATGAACCAATTCATCAACATGGGGAATCACCATGGACAGTATCAGCAGCAATCCAAGTTATCTGAGCTTCAGAAGACACGTCCCCAAACATTTTCTCACACTGACAAACCTCTTGAAGCCGAGGACTGGCTTCGAGATATGGAGAGGAAATTAATTATTGCAAAATGTTCAGACCCTGAAAAGGTATTGTATGCTCCACACTATCTCACAGGAGCAGCCGCATCGTGGTGGGAGAATTTTCTGCACATGCATCCAACGAAAATGACATAACCTGGGATGATTTCAAGGAAGGTTTCCGTGGTGCACACATTCCTAAGAGTATTATGAAAATCAAGAAGAGAGAGTTCGATGACCTCAAACAAAGGAACATGACAGTGTCAGATTACAACAGTCAATTTACTCTATTGTCCCGCTATGCCAATGAAGAGCGTATGACTGAAATCAAGAAGATGGAGAAATTCCTTGACGGTCTGGCGCCCGCGCTTAAATGCCAACTGGTCGTGCACACTTTTCCTGATTTTAAGACACTAGTGGACAAAGCTATTACTCTGGAAAATGAGAGACGTAGCTTGGAGGATTTACGTAAGCGAAAAAGGGCCCAGACTAACCATGCTCGCAATCACCGAAACAAGACAGATTTTCAAAAGGGTGGGACGCACAAATCCTCATCCAATGTTTCACGCCCAATCAAGAATTTTCATGCAAGGGACAAAGAGTTCACATATCGCCCAGGCGTTACTTGCTACACAGGTGGAGAAGAAGGGCACTATGCCAAACAGTGCCCCAAGCCAAGGAACTCAACCCCAAAGCCGAACAACGGCGACAATAATTCAGCGCCCAAGCGAAACAATTTCAAACCCAACAATAACCACAGGAAGGGTCATCTGAACCACGTAACCAAAGAGGAGGCACAAAATGCTCCGGATATCGTACTCGGTACGTTTCCTGTCAACACAATACCTGCAATGGTTTTGTTTGATTCTGGAGCTTCTCACTCTTTCATTTCGAAAAGTTTTGCTTTGCAAAATGATTTTTCAATGCTTCCTTTGGAGAAATCCATGATCATCAAGTCCCCTGGGATTCAGCAAGTTACTCAGAATTACTGTCAGAATGTGGTCATTGAGTTCGAAGGATTGGAGTTTCACGCAAATCTTATTGTGTTGGAAAATAAAGGACTAGATGTCATCCTAGGGATGGACTGGTTAACCACCAACAAGGGTTTTATCGACTGTTTCAACCGGACCGTAATTCTCACGCACCACCACGGGAAGACAATAAAAGTATCAGCCAAGGAAAGAAAAATACCCCGGCAGCCGAGATTGAATAAGGTGGACGTTTCTGGGCTAAACAAGGTTCCAGTAGTGTGTGAATTTCCAGACGTATTCCCTGAAGAGCTGCCAGGCATGCCACCAGACCGAGAGATAGAATTCAGCATTGAGCTCGCACTAGGAACCACCCCCATATACAAGAAACCGTACCGAATGGCACCATCCGAATTAGTTGAGTTGAAGAAACAAATAAAGGAATTGCTAGACAAATGATACATTCGAGCCAGCTCCTCACCTTGGGGATCACCAATTTTATTTGCCAAAAAGAAGGATGGAACGCTGAGATTGTGTATTGACTATCGAGCACTTAACATGGTCACAGTCAAAAACAAATACCCGATGCCAAGGATAAACAATTTATTTGATCAGCTTGCTTAGGCCAAGGTATTCTCAAAAATTGACCTAAGGTCAGGATACCATCAATTGAAGGTACGAACGGAAGATATCCCCAAAACAGCCTTCACCTCCAGATATGGACTGTACGAGTTCACAGTGATGCCATTTGGATTAACTAACGCCCCCGCATATTTTGTTCACCTCATGAACAAAGTATTTATCAAGTTTATGGACAAGTTCGTCGTGGTATTCATCGACGATATTCTGGTATACTCCAAGACACCAGAAGAGCACGCAGAACATCTCAGGATTGTGCTAGGAGAGCTCAGAAAACACCAATTGTATGCCAAGTTCAGCAAGTGCGAATTTTGGCTAAGACAAGTAGGCTTTCTAGGCCACGTACTGACGCAAGACGGTATCGCAGTGGACCCAGAGAAAGTCAAGGCCGTACTTGGCTGGAAGTCACCAGCCAGCGTAACGGACATACGGAGTTTCTTGGGAATGGCAGGATATTACCGCAGATTTATTGAAGGATTCTCCACCATAGCCAAGGCTATGACGCAGTTACTCAAGAAAAATAAGAAGTTTGAATGGACAGAAGCCTGCGAGAAAAATTTCCAAGAACTAAAGCAGAAATTAACCACAGCACCGGTATTAATTGTGCCAGACATACACAAAAACTTTGAGGTGTATTGTGACGTACCCCGAAAAGGTCTCGGATGCGTGTTGATGCAGGAAGGCAAGGTTGTCGCCTACGCTTCAAGGCAACTCCGCAAGCATGAGGAAAATTATCCCACCCATGACTTAGAAATGGCAGCAGTTATTCATGCACTCAAGGAATGGAGGCATTTCTTACTTGGGAATCGATGTGAAATATATACGGATCACAAAAGTCTCAAATATATTTTCACGCAGCCAGAACTAAATTTACGGCAACGGCGCTGGTTGGAATTGGTAAAGGATTATGATGTTGGTATCCATTACCATCCAGGGAAAGAAAATGTAGTGGCCGATGCCCTTAGTCGGAACCCCAGCTCCGATGAAAACAATCTGCACAGCTTGAGGCCCGAATTCCAACAAGAATTTGCCAAGCTCAACTTGATGATGGTAGCAGAAGGCACCCTATCAAACTTGGAAATACAACCCGACCTTGTGGAAGAAATTAAAGTAGCTCAGCCCGGTCACCCCAGCATCGAAGGCATTAAAAGAAAGGTGAGTATGGGCCAGGCCTCGGAATTCGTCATAGACAATGAAGGAATATTATGGTACGGAGACAGGCTATGCGTGCCAAACATAGAAGACCTTAAACAGCAAATTTTAGCTGAAGCCCACACCGCCCCATACTCGATCCACCCCTGGAGGAACCAAAATGTATAAAGATATTAAGGAAAGATTTTGGTGGCACGGTATGAAGAGGGACATAGCCACCTTCATTGCATGTTGCGACTCATGTCAACGCATAAAAGCTGAGCATCAGAGACCAGCCGGACTACTGCAACCGAACAAAATACCTGAGTGGAAATGGGATGAAATAGGGATGGATTTCATTGTCGGACTACCTCGGTCACGACACGGGAATGATGCCATATGGGTCATCACTGACAGGTTAACCAAAGTGGCACACTATATTCCAATAAAGACGACCCACACAACTCAGAGGCTTGCCAGGATTTATCTTTCCCGCATAGTTTTTCTGCACGGTGTCCCGAAGACTATAATATCCGACAGAGGCACTCAGTTCGTCTCAAGATTTTGGGAGCATTTACAACAGGCTCTGGGAACCCAACTAGCCTTCAGTACCGCATACCACCCACAGACTGATGGACAAACAGAACGCGTAAACCAGGTTTTAGAAGACATGCTGAGAGCATGTGTCCTCACATATGGAACCAGTTGGGAAGAAAGCCTGCCATACGCCGAGTTCGCGTACAACAATAGCTACCAGGCCAGCCTACAAATGGCACCATTTGAGGCTTTATACGGACGAAGATGTCGTACCCCGTTAAATTGGTCAGAGACCGGAGACAGCCGCATCTTCGGACCAGACATGCTCAGAGAAGCCGAGGAAAAGGTCAAGCTAATCAGAGACCGACTTAAGACCGCTCAAAGTCGACAGAAGAGTTATTATGATCAGAAACATCGTAGGGTCAGCTTCGAACCCGGTGAGTTCGTATACCTAAGAGTATCCCCTATGAGAGGATTGCAACGATTCAAGATTAAAGGGAAGCTAGCACCAAGATTCATCGGACCTTTCTGTATAAGGGCACGAAGAGGCACGGTAGCCTACCAGCTAGACTTACCCGAGGAATTATCCGATGTCCACGACGTGTTCCATGTCTCGCAATTGAGGAAGTGCGTAAGCAACCCAGAGAAACAAGTATCCCATGAAAACATTGACGTGCAGCCAGACCTCACTTATCGGGAACGTCCCGTAAGGATATTAGAGGAGTCTGAAAGGAGGACCCGACAGAAGACCATCAAGTTTTTCAAAGTCCAGTGGAGCAATCACACCGACAGTGAAGCAACTTGGGAAAGAGAGGATTTTCTTCGGACAGAGCATCCACACTTATTTAAGGATCAGCTAAAATCTCGGGGACGAGGTTTTCCCTAAGGGGGTAGGTGTTGTGACACTCCAAAATTTTAATTTGGTTTTCATCAAAAACTTTGTTGGATTTTAAAAGAGGGCATTTAAAATTTCTTTTCCAGAAATCCTTCCTCTTAAAAACTTCCTTTCCTTTGGCAAGGATTTTCTTTTCCCTTTCAAATTTGGTGTTGAATTTTTGGAAGCTTTTCCTTCTGGTTGTTACCCTCTCAAACTTATTTATTTTCTTTTTAAAAAAAAGAAACCCTAGGAGTTTTGGGACTTCTTTCTTTTTGAAACCACCCATGGTTTTACCATGTCTCCTATAGTAAATCTTCTCAAAACCCCTCCCTCCACCTTTGAGCAATTTAAATCCTCTGTCTCAACAAGTCGTAACAAGTTTTGGATTTTTTTTCAATTATTTTATCTCCCAAAACATTTCTGCCAATTATTTTGAGCCTAAGTGATTTTCAAAGCAAGTACCACTTTGCCTTTGAGTTTTTATCCCAAACCAACTTCCCTGGATTGTCTTTAGTACCCACAACCTAGAACCATCTTGATCCACTCTTCTTATTTTCAAAAATTTCAAATTTCACTCACTACAAGTTTGGACCAGATTTTCCAAATTTGGTGAAATTCATATCTACACTCCTCCAAAAATTCCACCAAAAATCATGCAGCCTACTAGAGCAATGAGGAGCCACTCCACCAAATTTCAGCTCAAGAAAAAATCCCTAGATGCCAAAAGCATTCTATCGAACACCTGAGCTGCACTGTTCTTTGCATTTTCAGTAAAGTTCAGTAAAATTCAGTTTTACAGTGTCGTTTTCTTCAGAGTTCAGTCACAAGCTCACAGTGCGCTTGGCTCGATGCTCGCAGCCCCTCCCTCTTGTCCGGAGCTTCACACGCGTGCGTGGAGCCTTCCTGGCGTCGGTGGCGCGCTGGCCCGCCCTTGCCGGCGTCTTCTGCGGCGTCGGGACCTCCCGTGGCGGCCGACAGAAGGCACACCACGGCAGAATGCCGTTCAGCACTGCCCAAAGCCCCCTGGCTCTCCGCGTGGCCTCATGCATGCCAGCGCACGCCCGTGGCACCATCACCGTGGCCCGGCAAGCACGGAATGTGCTCCCTGCCGCCGACGGGCCGCGCCACCCCCGTTCCGTTGAGCTCGACCCAAACACCCAAACCCCGGCCAGTTTAGCACCTAAACGGACCCATTGAACCCCCACGATGGCGCTCGACCCGTGATCCTCCCCGACCAATGCCCTGCGCCGCCATAAGCTTCGCCGGAGAACCCCGTTCTCGGCCACCGCCTCGAATCGCCTATAAAAAGGAACCCGAGCTCGCCCTCGAGCACGCACCTTCACTGCACCTCCTCAGGACCCTGCCAAGCCACCAGGAGGACCTCGAGGAGGTCTCCTTCCCCAACTCCGGCCGCCTTGCTTCGCCTCGGCCTCCAGCTTGATTCACTCCGGTGAGGCCATCTCCGGCGCCCAAACCTCGTCCGTAGCCCTCTCTCACACCCAGTACTCTAACCCCCTCATCAATTTGGCCTTTGCAGTCCTCTCCGACGAGCTCCATCCACGCCCGAACCACCGTCCGCCGGAGTTGAGACCGCCGTCGACGTGGTGCTCCCCGGCGACCAACACCACCACCCACCGTTGCGGAAGGACACGGTGAGCACGTTGGTAACCTCCGATCCCCTTACTTCGTGGATCGCCGCCGGCGACCACCGCAGCCCTCGGGCGCCGACGAGCCTCGTCCCTCCCATTTGAAAGTTTAAACATGACAAGTGGGACCCGCTGTCAGCCTCTCTGTCCTTTCTAAACGAAGCGTTTTCTGAAAATGCCTTCTGCCAAATGCGCTTTCCCTTTGGGCTGGCGTAGTTTCTGCCGAAGCGTTTTCTGTTTTTATAAACTAGCCCCTGGAAACTTTCTGTTTCATTACAGATGAGTCCCTGGATTAAAACCCTTATAACTTTTTAACAGAAAGGAATTTTTGAGTGATTCTTTTTCTGTCCTCTTTAGATTTTTGTCTAGTTTTTTAACAGATTTATTTGAGAAATATTTGGAATACTTTTTGTGCACCTCTTGGTATTTACGATAGCGCATACATTTTCTTTATACCGTAGATACCGAAGGAGGTGACGGAGCCGCGAACTTCATCGAGCTAGGCTCCGACTACTCCGAACCAGGCAAGCATGTTTGAACTTTTGATATGATGAGTGTGTTGGCATGTTTTGCATTTAGTTAGTTTCATGGCATGTTGATGAGCATACCGATGAACGTTATTTTATGCAATGTTGAGGTAAGTGAGTTCGACGATCCATAAGTGGATGGATGTGAGTATGAATGGCCATGTGTTGGCATGAGGATGGGTAAGATGGCAGTGTCGTAGCATGCCAGTCTTATGCCAGACTTCAGTGTCAAACCGTATCGGTCCAGTTCCTCTCATTTCCTTCCCTGTACTACCACATGTTTTCCGCAAGGAATATGGTTTAGTAAGTTGCAAACCGCTTTCCTGGTACACACCAAAAGGAGAGGCTGGGATGATGGTTCCATGGCCCTGGATTAAAGCCAGTCATCCGGTCAGGGGGCATGATTGTTTCCGGTTGGGACCGAGAGGGGGGCACCCCTTAGAGCGCGCGTATAAATTTGATCCCATGCTATTCGAGATTGTGATCTCCCCGTCTCAAAAGTTTTTCTTGGACGATGTCTAGGGTGATTCCTAGCATCGAGAGGTAGGATGGGTGTGTACTGGTTAGCTGTGTTTTCTTCCGAAATACCGTAAACGGAACTAGTCCTTCGTGACTACGAAAATCCGTTGGCTGTGGGAAGAATTTTGTACAAACTCTGCAGAGTCATATATCCCTTCGAATCATCTATTCCATGTCCAAGTTCGATATTAACTTATCTTGACCAAATGTCAGTTTTGATGACAGAGACTCCGGTGAACCGCATGAGTGCTAAGTCCGGTTAAATGATTATTCCTGTGGATGGACTAACATGTTTATCCTCATGAATTGAATATTTATTATGAGCATTATTTCCTTGTGAATAAAAGCCCTTTATGTGGTGTCGCTAAGACGCCCGACTGCGGCATTTCTTTTAAAGCCCTTTCTGTGATGTCGCCCCGACGTCCGACTGTGGCATTTCTTTTAAAGCCCTTTATGTGGTGTCGCTAAGACGCCCGACTATGGCACCATTTCCTTATATTTATTTGTTCACCTTTCGAGGTGTCGCTTCAGACACCCGATCGGTTTTCATTTATGTTTTGTTGGGATTTCAGGCGGACTACCGCCGTTTCCCTTTTACTTATTTCGTCATGCTAATTTTTGAATGTCCAGTTGGTGAATTAATCATGACGCATTCATGCATGCATTTGTTATATCTTACGTCCGAAACTGTCTTGCGAGTACTTTCAAAGTACTCACTGGCTTGTTGATTTGGCCAGATGCTGACGAAGGCGATCTCATGGATGAAGAGTTCGATAGCGAGTCCGACGCCTAGAGGAATCCCAGTCAGTCTCATGCGACCCTGGATTTGGTCACTGTATTATATCCGCTTCCGCAACCCGAATAAATTTATCGAGCCTCACCTCGACGCTCGATGAGATGCCAGTTTGAGAGTCGTGTTATCACACTCCCCACTGTGTTATTCCACCATCACTTTATCCTCGAATCAGTAGTATGCCACCACACCATTATGTTATATCCGCCATTATGTATAATTATTGGCGCGCTTGTAATAATTTGTTGAGCAACCCTAGCTCAACCCTGTAATATATCCTATGCTACTGGCTTATTGTATCAAGAATTTGTCTACCAGTGAGGAGGATTTCTCTCATACTGGACTCAAAAGATTGGTTTCTCAATAAATATTTTTATTGGAAAACCGGTCGTGACAACCAAGGAGCTATAGTTGGAAGTGGAGGGTACTACTGTTCTCTAGAACCATCGCTGTACTATCAATGCAGGGGTAGTACACCTGCGTAGTGGCCTAGTGGGTACTCTCGGTGCTCTATTCAGCCGCTCCTCTCATGTAGCTGGCTTACTCAGCCGCTCCTCTCACGCACACACTAGTAGCCTGTTTATCAGCGACGGTTACTGCGGGGGCAGAACATTTGAGTTATTTGATACAGCGATACTAGGATTTTCGCTTCCATTTGTGGAGGTGTAATGGATCTCGTCGAACTTTGTTAGTAGTTCCTTCTTTATGAATGAGATGAAGCAAAGCTTTTGCCTCTGTTTCAAAAAAAAACACGTCAAGAGGAATTTCTTTTATAGTAGAGCCGATAATGGAGTGAAGTCCATGCATGCAACGCCACAAGCTACAGAGTAGTAGTAGAGCACTTTACGTACAGAGCCATATTGCACAGTTCCCAATGCCCCGCCAGGCTTTTCTGGCTCCTCGGGCTTAATTGGGAGGCGCTAGTTTAAATATGCTACTAGCTGGAAGCTGCAAGCGAGGTGCGGCTAGGGAGAGCACGCGAGCCACGGGATGCTGGGAAGGAAAACCCGTTCATGTGGCTAGGTTGTCCAGACTCCAGTGCACCCAAATTGTGGGGCCGCACATCCGTTTGACTTCAAAACTCAAACTACCCGTGTAAAATATTGGCTCACAGCGAAGTGTAGTACTCCCTCTGTTCCGAATTACTAGTCGTAGGTATGGGTGTATCTAGATGTATTTTAGTTCTAGATACATCCATTTCTATGATGTATCTAGATAGTATACTATTTAAAAAAAGGCCGTCGTGCGTTCGGCCGGGATCGAACCCAAAAAACGAGGTATACACTCCCGCGACCAATAGTAGTACTCGTTGGAGTACAATGCAACCTAGAATCGCCTTTTGTCGCTAGTAGTACGTACATTGTTCCTTACAAGAAACCCCTAAGAGCATGGTTAATAGTATAGCCAGCTACTGGCTATAAGCCAGTGCCATGTCATCTACAGCCCATCTTATAGCCAACATGTAGTAGTAGTTTATTACTTATAGCCCACTGACTCAGCTCTATTGTACTTGCTCTAATAATGCAAGAAACCACTAAAATGCCAAGAAACTACTACCACTTGCATACGTGGCAGACTTAAGATAAGACTACCTTATCAACCATTGTACTCCTCTTACGAACAGAAATCCTCGAGTGACCTCCTACCTCCGGCCCGTCCACCTAGTCATCCTCGGCCATGGGACAAAGCTACCGCCGCCGGCAGAAGGCGAGGTCAAAACCGCTGGCGGTGCGGAGTCCATGTTGCGGCAGCCCGGATGCCAGCTCCGTCCGGCGCTCGCGGCCGCTAGCTAGCCAAGATAGCTCCGTCCAGCTGCTTGTCTGCAAGGTTTGCTAGCTAGATTGGCACGGCAGCGCGGCGGCTTGCTCGCTCGTGAGTCATGCTTGGGCCAGCCTGCCAACCCGTGCGGAAGCCAGCGCGGCATCCGGCCCGTCCGGCGGAGCGGCGGCCAACTCGCTCATCACCGGCGCCACTGATGAACATGCATCAGTACTGTTTGAAGTAATGTTCAGGAAAAATAATGATTTGAGGGGGAATAACGGGATAGAAGGGCAGATGTGGGTCCCCCGTGTCAATAGTCAAACAAAATGTGTTGGTTTAAGCTGCCTCGTTAGCACGGACATGTGGGCCAACCCTGTCATAAATGGGTTAAAACGAACCTAATCGATAGGAGTACTAGGTAGTTTTTGGCGTGGATTAAGAAATTTTGGGTATGTTTTTGCTATTTTTTGTACAATAGATTCCTCCTAGGGCTGGTTGAAAGTGATAGTTTTTGTTAAATACTCTACATATTGTAAGTAGGAGTGAAAGTTAAGCTTTGGAAGCCAATAAGCAAGGCTAGTTACATAGTGCATATGTGTACATGATTGAAAGTAAATATCAACCATGAGTGACTAATATCTTGATGGAAAACTCGAAACTATGGAATACTAGGAAAAGAAATGCATGGTTGGAAATACTAGCAATGTTCATGTCCGTTGCAACGAATCACAACTAGAATAATACTTATTCACAAACTTGGTACAAAACACTCTAATTTTGATATACATATGTCACTAGAGATATATTATGTTTGAATTAGAATATATTCCTTTGGCTGTTTTGGTGAGGTCAGGGAGGGATGTGGTTGGTTTTAAGATACTAATTATGGGTTTTTCAGCAAATTGGTAGACAAGTGGGATGTTGGTGAGAAAAGGCAACAACTTACCTCACAATCGTTAGATGTAGATCTAATGGTCAGAAACGACGAATGGCAGACACACCAGCATCACCAACTTAGTCTTGTGTATGAGTACTAGCAAGATCCGTGCATTGCATGGAACATCGAGATGCATTTTTTATAAAACACTTGTTGTGATTGACCCTTGCGGGAGTAATCCCATGTGTAAAAACTAATGATATCTCGAGAAATATGAGATAAGGTGAAGAGGAGTGGGGTGTGGTGGTGGTTGGTGGTCGGGCCGAGCGGAGGCATGGGGATTGACGACGCCGGCAACGGCCACCAGGCCAGTTTGTTCCAGAGGCTTCCTTTATTAATTTCTCAACAATGAGATTTGTTGGAGATAAGGATGAACGAGGGAAGGCCTTGTCTGCAAATGTTGAGAGGGTGCGGGTATCTTTTAGTTTAATTTCCATCCGTCAGATATAGATCGGACGGTCTATATTGCAAGATGGCACATGTACCATCATCATCAACTCGGTTTTTTTATAAGAGAAGAAATATAAGTATGGAGATACAAACGTATTATCGATACTTTCTTCTGTAAACTAGCATCTACATTCTATTCAACGCCTCGACATGTGGGGCCTTAGCACAATGACTTCTTGACTGTGTAAAACAAAGATTTTCCCGTCGCCGACAAGGAGGGGGTGACGGCGGCGCGCTTTTTGGCTTGCTCTAGTCCTAGTAGTCATACTAGGTGGTCTAATCACGTGTAGATTTATTCTTTTTCACGTCTTGTGTTCGCCGTACTGCCAGGACTGTTCATGAATAGACGGTAAGTTATTCATGGGGAAACCCTTGTTGAGCGTGTTTGCGAGAGAGAGAGAGAGAGAGTGTGTGTGCGTGTGTGATATGTTAGAGACTGAGGCAATGATAACAGATTCTTTATGTCTATGTGTGTGGAGGATAGAGAGAGACATGTACATGGGGATTTGTGTTGTGTAACGTGGAGACACATATACATAATTAGAGAGTGAGTGTGTGAGATACACATACGGACATGAGGAGAGATGATGATCCAGGTAAATGGGTGTTTGTGCGTGTCTGTGTGTGTTTGTGCACGCATTTGTGTGTGAGAGGCAGATAGTGTATGTGGAGTAGAGAGACCACTGATGATGTAAACCTAGTATAAGGGAAGGGGGGATGGTGTGACATGTGTAGTAGCGAGATAGCACGGGTGCGGGCGGGGGGAGCAGACTATTTGGAAGAGACATCGAGTGTGTGTGTGGGAGAGGGGCGTGAGAGCAAGAGAAAGAGAGAGCTAGCAACGGAGAGAGAGAGAGAGAGTGATAGGAAGAGAGGGGGCGAGAGGGGTCGTTTGTGTCCATAAATGGCGTATAGATAGGGAGACAATGTTGATGTTGTCCGAAATTGGCCTATGAACGGAGACGCAAGGGAAGCAAGTCATCGTGTGTGTGATAGGGACTTCATGAGAGATCTAGAATAGATGGTGTAGAGAACAATGTGCGAAATCGAGAACGATTATACATTAGGGAGCTATGCAAAGAGTCACGACATATATGTATACGGGGAAAGAGCTGGGGCGGGTCCGCATGTGGGAGAGATAGAAAGAGGAGAGTGGTACACAAGGAGACAAAGTGTGCTTGTTTGCAGTGGGGGTGGTGTGTGAGGTGAGTGCGTGAGAACCACATAACTATGGAGATAGACGTTTGGGGGTGACGTTTTGTGTGTATGGGAAATATACACTCTACATAGTGCGTGTGCTTGGGTAAGAGAGATAGCGGGAGACCTAGAGAGTGAGGGAAGATATGTGTGCATGCCCGAGAGACAAAGTGATAGAGACCTATGTTGGGGTCCGGACTTTACAAGAGAGAGGGGTGTTAATGTGCTCGTGTGCTGGTGCTTGGGGGAGAGAACGACTTCTCT
>NC_057806.1:60495634-60531898 GCF_018294505.1 Triticum aestivum
GGTTGACTTAAGATAAAGAGTGAGGTGTCTATATTTGAGGGACTTTAGCATAATTGAGATATTGTGCACTCATGGTTGGTCAATCTGTTTCACAGTTTGTACTATGAGATAACGATACTTTTGAACATGTGTGATATACCTTGATGTACCAGAATTACAAACCTAAGATTGGAATTTTGGAATTCGACTCCATCATTAGCTTTTGTAATTCATTTAAATAGAGGTACATTTTTTAAGCCGGGATTTCGTGATTTCAAATTCATATATCAAACCTAGATATATACACATATGGGCATGTTCAAACTTTATAATCATCCACTTTATTCATACACATACACATTTTTGCTTTTGTCATCATATTTAGGATAAACACATTTGGAATTTCATTTGAATAGGACCGTATGATGGTATTTGCTTGTAGTAGCTCAATGATCCATATTTGAATTTAATGAACAATCTAAGTTTCGAGTTGGAGACATTGATTTTCAAAACTTGCACATTTTTTTGCGTGCAAAACAAACAAATTGTCGGCCGTGATATCATAGTCGGCCGTATGAGAGCAGAATAATTATAATTTTAGGCGCCAAAAGCTTTCAAACTTCCCGCTCACATCAAAATATCACGCGCCCGAAAGTTTAGCCCTGCGATATTCCTGTTTTACCCCTGCCACATGAACGGAAAAGGATTGCTTTGGTAACTCCATTGTTTCCTCTCTTTGCCCCCAACATTCTTCCCCAGAGCCCCTCCCCTTCCCCTCCCCAACCCCCCAACCACGGCAAGCCGTCGAATCTAGTCCTCCGCCGCAGCGGTGGACCTCACACCCCACCGGATCTACCTTCCGCACCTTGGAACCCCCAACTGCCAACTCACCACTTCACCGGAGCCGCTTCAGCGACTGGCTTGTCCACTGCTCCAGATCTCCTTGACCGCCATCATGGTCCACCGCACCGGATCTGCTTAACCGGCGCCCTCGTCCACCATAGCGTAGGCCCTTCATTGACTCCCTTGTCTGCCCCTTCGCTGGCCCTTCATACAAGCCCTCGTCCGCCGCAACAAATCCGCCTCACCGAAAGCACTGTACAATGCGCCCGCCGAAGCCTTCGTCCACTGCACCGGACCCGCTCCACGGACGCCATATTCAACTCCACCGGCCCTGCTTTACCGACGCCGCAGCCTCATCATGTTATTTCGATTTGTACTCCTTTTGGTTTTTATCTTTATCATGCAACTGTTCACTTACAACAGATGAGCTTTCTTGTATGTCGACAGGCGCCGTAACCGTAGCACCGGAGCCGCTTCAGCGAGGGCGACAGCCGGCCCAAACTCAACCGCAACACGAGCACCATCGACGATCCTTAGCTATCAAGTATGCCAACGATACCCATACGCCGCCGAGAATCAGGTACTATTATCCAACGGCCGGCGCCTACGTTCACTTTTCTAGCATAAGCAGCGCACCTTTGAATTTCTTCAGGGAATCATTCAATTTTTCATGAGACGTGTTATTCTGCTTGCACCTGTAGGGCCATACTTCTGGCAGTGAACATGTTACATGTGCTAAATTACATACCAGTGCACATATAGTTAATATGCTTTAGTTTTGTTCTGATGCCACCTGTTGGTTCCATCAGACTGCTTAATGTTCTCTATGCTTAATTACACATCAACAAACTAGCATGTGGTTCCGCTGCTTTTTGTTCGTTTTACCCTACATTTTCTGATGCTAGCTATTACATCACTGCTCCAAGCCTCTGTTCATTACTTGTTTGTGTGTTCTTGATCTTCCCAAGTTGCATGACTAATTTGATGCTTCTATTAATTATGGAGCTGCCAACCCCATCAAGCAAAATATTTGTTCTTTTGGGGCTGGCACCTCAAACAAGCATAAAAATATAGGGAAGCAGATATACCCCCTCCGATTCTATTTACTCTGCGCATAACTCTTGACCCGCATACTAAGGAGGGCACTGGTTTAATTTTTCTGGACTAATTTGCCAATTAATTAGGGCAGAGGCGGATGGGGCGGGGCTCAAAAGGAAACCAGCGCTAGGAATCAGCAACGCGCAAACTAATATGAGAAAACTGAGAAAAAGTTATACGCAAAGTAAAAAGAATCGGAGGGAGTATTGTTGTGTATGCACACACCCTTCTTTCATTAGTTTAGATGAACCATTGATGATCAATTTGGACCAATGCATGCGATTAAAATTAATTTTACCTAAATAGATGGTGCAGAATAAACTACAACAACTAGATTTGCAACCACGGGATGCTGACGATATCCTCAAAGAACATTGCAACAGCAGCTAGGCTTCACAGCAACATATGGTAAGCCAGTGTGTTTTAGTACATGTGAAATGTAATGTGAGTGGGCTGCTTTCTTGGCTTGTGCCCTCAACGTGTAATCCTACCGAATTACAAATAGTTCAGTTGTCTGCTTTGCTATATTGCTTGATTCGAATGCTTATTTGTTGTTACGCTATACCTGAGTTGGCCAATATGTCAGCAGTGCCTGATGTACTATCGTAAAGAAATGCATGCCTATTTCATTTGAGTCCTTAACTTTTCCTGTCAGCTTCATCACAAGACTGTCTTCGTAGTTTATATGAGGCCACACTATTAAGTGCTTTCTCAGACTATTTCAACTGCTTAGATGCCTTGGCAACTTAAATATAGCGGCTGTACACTCCCTTTCAACTAGGGATGTCAACTGGGTCCGGTTTAATCCCGATTAAAGTCCACTAGTGGTATGATAGTTCAAAAGAGTTTTTGTTTTTTTGAGGAAAATGAACTAGGGAGGTAGAAAAAACTAACTAGATGGGACTGGCGGATTTCGTTTATTTGCCACTTACATCCCTAGTTTCATCTTACCATTTTAATTTATTTTCGGCTGATGCTGCTTCGAACCATTTAAATATAGTTTGCCATGCTCGGAAATAATTCGTCCGTCGTTTACCATGTAAGCTTACTACCTGGATCATACGATAACTATCTCTTACTGATGTCCAGCGGAAACCTTTCAGGATGCCGTTCACACTAGGACACAATGTACAACCCCAGAATCTATTTGTGGAAGCAGTGCGCCATCCATGTTACCAGATGGTAGCAGTTCAGAGGCAACACCACCGGAGAGCCGTCTGAGCACAAATATTATAGTGCTTGAGGCTCTACTAGAGGCAGAAAGAGATGGTGTGGCTGCCATGAATGAGGTAATCTTTATCTTGAGGCTGGAAATTACGGAATTAGCGGCACGCATTATGTAAGAATGTTGCATTTGAAGACGGAGGAGGTCCTGCTGTTTCTGCTATCTGAATCCCAAGATAATCCCGGTTCTTCTTTAGATACCAGTTGAAATTTTCATTAGATTATTGTACTTGCATGTTGTGTCATGTCTCTGAATGGATTATGTTGCAAGACCCCCTATGTTGTCCATGTGTTGTAATGATCCGAATTTTTTAGGCGAGGTAATCCCCAGTACTTGTATGATTGACATAAGGTGAACTATTTTTCGTGTGAGCATATTGTATTGGATGAAATAACTGTTTGACTCAGAGTGTATCCAACCTACTGAATTCGAAGATAACGGCATTTCTAAATCATAATCATATATAAAGGTGGAATAAATCTTTGTTGTGGTTTTGAAGAAATAAATAACAAAATGTATAATTATCCGTGGATATTCGTAATCGAATACAAATTGGATTTGAATTTAGTTTGCCAGGTCCCAGGGCAAACGTGAATGCTAATTCTCCCAAGTTTTGAACGAAGCGGCTAAACACACACTATAATTTGTGGGCTGCCCGAAGCAAGTGTTTGCGAGATGGAAATTACTGTCTACCCCTGACACTCGACATCCTTATCGACAAGATTTACACTGCTGCCGATAGGGGTAGACTAGTAACTTCAATCAGACGTGACACGACGGCCTCTGAGCCCATTCAAACACTGTGGGTGCCAAACGTGGGCGGCAAAACACATTTGATTCAAGCTCGTCCGAAAGCATGTGTCTCTTCCTCCATTTCGCCATTCATACACGGTGGGCGGCAAAACAAACTCTCCTCGTCTGAAATCGATGTAGGCTTATATTTTAAATAGGGGCAGATGTGTAACTTCCATCAGACGTGACACAACCGCGCTACCTGTCAGCCCCGTTCATACACCGTGGGCGGCAAAACACCCTCTCCTCGCCCGAAATAGTTACCAGCAAATATTTGGGAGATGCGAGATTACCGTCCTATCCCCACCCGACGCGATGTCCGAAATTTTAAACGGGGGATAAGTTCGTAACTTTCCCCCATTTCAGAGAAGCGCGTCCCAAAGTTTGAGATCACCCCTCCCCTCCATTTCCCCATTCATACACCGTCGGCGGCACGACAACCTCCGCACTGCGGCCAGCCTCCTCCGTCTACCACCCCATCCTCCACCTTGCCGGAGCCGCTACCCCTACCCCGTCGTCCACTGCAAGAGATGGACGTCTCTCATCCACGGCGCTGGACTAGGATCCTTTCATCGCCTCCTCTCGCTTCATCGGTGCCGTCGTCCACCTTGCCGTTGCCGCTCCTACGACCGCCTCGTCCACGACAACAGGATATATCCCCCGACCCGGCCGTCTGCCGTCTAAAGTCTTCTTCCCCGCCGCCGACAGCCATCGCACCCGCGGCACCCTCAACGTATCAGCATAGGCCCACACGGTGTCGCAAGAGAGCTGGTACTCTTCCATATGTTCTTAAGTTATTGATCTCACCCGGAAAATAGATCATAATTTGTTTACTGTACTTTTCTTGTCCGTACCAAATCGTAGTGGCTAGTTGAAAGCAAACATTGGTTGCGAAGTAGCTTTGTCCGATTTGCACCTTCAGATCCGCCATGGCACGGGCACTATACTCATAAAGCTTATGGTTTCCCCCCTTCATATTCACTACCATCATCGTTGGTGCTTCGTGTCGTGCTAGCACTGCTCCTCAAGACCTCAACCCAAAGCTTATGTGTTGAAATACGAATCTGATATGATGCTAATATCACTAAAATAGAGAACGTTTAATTGGTCATCTAATGTTCCTATATTCGTTTCGAAACGCATGTGCGCCACCCACTGGTCCAGCTAGTTCCACTTTCCTGATTTTTCTCTTGATGCTTAGGGTTTTCCCCTTTTATATACTCTACTATGATCTGCGTAGGTGCTTTCTGTCGTACTAGCATTACTCCACCCTTGAAGCTAAACAACACAACACTCAGAATTCGAAAGCTTAGTTGTTCAAATATGATTGTGATATGATACTGATATTTGTTAACCGACACATTTAATTGGTTAGCTAAAGGTCCCACTTGAGTTTCCAAATGCATGTCGCGACATGTAGAGAGACAGCATAATTGCATTTCTTTGTCACTTGTTAACCGTACTTTCTTGTCCATTCCAAATCTTAGTTGTTATTTCAAAGCAAACATCGGTTGCTAACTACCCTTTGCGCGGTTTGCAGCTTCAGATCTGCCATCCCACTGCCACGGTCAACACTGTACTCATCATGCTTATGTTTTCCCCATTTTATGATGACCACAATCATCCTATGTGGTTCGTGTCGTAATAGCACTGCTCCACCCATCGAGCTAAACAAGCTTAGTTGTACAAATTCATATCTGATATTATTCCTGATATTAGTAAAACTGAGAGATGTTTAATTGGTTAGCTAAATGTTCCTACTTTAGTTTCGAAATGCATGTGAGCCACATATGGGGAGATCGGAAAGAATAGTATTTCTCTATGCGCTCTGGTTCATCATGGGTGGCCAACCAACATTGTATTAAAAGACTTGTAATATCTTCAATCTGCTTGCTCTTCTTCTCTTCTTTAAGATGATACTATTCTCTTGCAGTCGACTGGTCAGGTCGAGTTGTTCTCCCTTAGTATATTTTGAATCTGCCAGGTCAGGTCAACTTGTTCTTCTTTACTATATGTTGAAGCTTTCATCTGTGAAGTGTCATCACTTCTGGAGCTCTCATATTTTGAGTAGTAGGCCACATTATATTAATGCACACAACAAATTACAGCATGCATGCCATCTTTTAAAAGAATTGCAGAGATAGCACAAAGGGTTTTACAGGGAGGCAGTATTGGATTAGAATCACTTCTACATTACAAAGAAAATCTCACTTGTTTTTATGTTTTGAACATTATCAAAATGAATATGAGAATGGACGCATGAGAGGAATATTGCGAAACGATCCACTGGCTATCAAACTTGGCATGGTGGAGGATGGCCTATCTTATTCACCCATCAAGGTGCTTGCTCTAACTTTGCAAAGTTGTATTGGTCGCACATATTTTGCATCCGACCTCTTGCATTACTTCTACTTTGTTACACCATCTGCTTAGTTTAAGCATCATATATGAGTATATGCCATACCTATCCATTTTCTGTACCTATTCCATGTGTCATCACACTATGTTTTTCCAGTCAGATGTTGTTCTTTCGTAATAGGTGTCCAAAAGGAAGAGGGTGAGTGCAGGTCGTCAAGGAGTACAAACTAGGTATTTGGAAAAGGTAGTGATACCTGTTAAATCAGATAGATCAGCAGCCACAGAAAACACAGGCCCAACTGTACCACACTTTACCCCTACTCCAGTGGCCAAACCCCTATTAGAACTGCTGGGAGCCGAGCGTCAGGTACTGTCTATGATATCAATTCAAAATTTGAACTCCTAAATTTCTGCTTGTGCCTTACCTTCTCTCTTGTATGAAAACTAATTTTAGATGAATCTCCTTGCTCAAAGGATCATATGATCTCAAAACAATAATGGGCTCTGCATTGCTCTTGTCAGTACCTCTCTCCCTTTTGCCTTGTGACGCTGTACTTAATTAATTGCTTTTTGATTATGTATCATCAGTCTGCACCTGAACTTCATTATCCTCTGTTTCTTCCAATATTATTTGATCTATATTTACTCTTTGCAAAATGTAGAATAATGGCAACGCTTATAAAGAATTTTCTTTGGGGAATTTATTGAATTATCCTTCCATCAACATGGAGAAGGGCCTTGTCTAGCCCGTGTTCACATGTAATGTAAGTTCATCCTTCTCAAGCCTTCAAACTTTGTTCTAGTATATATTAGGATAGGCATCATTTCCTCCACTGCTGTTTGCTTTGCTGTTTACATCTGATTGGATGTTTGCAACAACTACCAGTTTAAAATTGTAGTTGTAAAAACATGTTCCTTATGCAGAACAGATCCATTTATTTGCTTATATAATTGTGAAACCTGTTACATGTCTCCTTGTTTCTCGTTCAGACTCGTATCTCCTACGCCAGGCAGAACTTTAGGGAATATAGTGAGCCAAACCATTTTGAGGATAGCGAGATGACCCCAAGGTCCTGTCTTGATGAAGACAATGAGTTGAAGCTACTCACCAGCAGGTGTGAGACAACCTCTGTGTAGTCGCTGCCTCAATCAGTTCGACTTCTTCAGTCTCAACTTAAAGCGGAAAGGCTTGCTTCAACTCAGCTCCGACTTGAAGTCAAAGATGCAATGAAGATTTCAGAGGACTGCCGTGCGCACCATCATGCCTTAAATCTAGTGTTGATGCATCTATCATTGACACAACTGAGGTCTACTCAGCTTCTTCAGCTGTTGGAGGGGGGGGCGACCTGGCCAGGCCTAGTGCCTTCTGAAGTGCTCTCAGTTTTGTATATTCTTTTGTCGGCGCGTTTATTTGCACTGGTGGCGAACTTTGATGCCCAGTGGATGTAATATGTGTGATAGCCGTGATAGCCTAGCGTAAGTTGCTTGCTTATTTATTTCTTTGTTGTCTTGTTTATTTGTTTGCTTCTAGTCATTGCAGTTCTTTTTCCGCGGCTTGCTAGTGGCTGCATTAACCTATTTTTTAAAACTAGGCCACAATAACCATGGGCTAATATTTACTGTAGTGACACTGGGCCTCCTATGGGCCATAGAAGTAGTGGGCCTTCTACGGGCCGTAGAAACAGTGGGCCTTCTACGGGCCGTAGAAACAATGGGCCTTCTATGGGCCGTAGAAACGATGGGCCTTCTACGGGCCGTAGAAAGAATGGGCCTTCTACTGGCCGTATCATCAATGGGCCTTATACGGGCAGTATGATCGATGGCCAAACATGGGCCAATAACAGGCTGCATTATGGCCGTAAACGGGCTAGAGTTGGAATCGTCCATTCATGGGCCGACCATAACGGGTCATCGTTAATAGGCTGTATTTTATGACGCTATGAAAACGGCCCAACGTATTAACGAACCCCAAACGGGCCGACTGTAACCATGGGCTGAATTTGGCCCACAAGCAGAAAATGACAGTAACGGGCCGTAAGTAAACGAATGCTGGAAATGAGCCCAAGAATAAATGGGCTCTGAGAAGGCCGAAAGATAACATGGGCTGGAAACGGCCCAACGAAATAATGGGCCGTTAATGGGTATAAAGTGATACACTATTCATCACAGGCCAGTTTCACCACGGGCCGTTAATGGGTGTAAAGTGATACACTATTCATTACGGGCCAGTTTCACCACGGGCCGTTAGTAGGCCAAGAGTTACATAGGGCCTCATATGGGCCAAAAGACGTCATGGGCCATACATGGGCCAGAAGTGAAAACGGGCCGGAATCATATTGGATGGCCCAGATGACGCTACTGGGCCTAATTCGGATAGGGCGTAACGGGCCTTGGGTTAGCGGGTTGCAAATGGGCTATATTCGAACAGGCCGTTAACAGGCTTTCCATGGGCCGGCCCGCCAGCTTTTAACGAAGTAAAACGGGCCGACCTTTACACAGGAATGGGCCTCTGTTGGGCCATGCCATGTGTTGACGTATCATAGGCGCCTATTTGACCCACTGACGAGCTGACACGTGTTTCGTCCGGCCAATAAGAATTTTACACGTGGAAATTTCCCATTGGTCGGGGTTGTTAACGGGTTATCGGATCCAAAAACCGACCCAATAGCTTAACGGCGTTCCGTTACAGTGGATGCCACGTGTCGGTCACCCTTGACAAAAGCACTTCTGTGACGCGCGATTTATCGTCATGGAAGTGGACACTTCCATGATGATAATTTTGGTGATGTCATGGAACACTTCTACGACAGCACAGGTATGACTATCTTGATTCTATCATAAATTTGTCATGGATGTACATGCATGACAAAAAAGCGACCTACTGTGACAAACACGTATCATCACGGAAGTGTATTTTTTGTAGTGTAATAAAGCTCATAAACATCCAAAACAAATACTATAATAGCATGGAACAATCAAAAATTATAGATACGTTGGAGACGTATCAACCGACGCTGCCAAGAAGGCCAAGACAAACGACCCCGGCAAGGAAATTGTCGGGTGAGCCGCCTGCCGGGCCTTGGCGGCTGCCGACCAGCCAGGAGGCTTCGACAAGCAATACTGCAAGATCCACCACACCAAGGGCCACGACCTCCAGAACTGCCGGCAAGTCGAGCTGCTTGCTGAGAAGCAAAAAGCTGAGTATGAGAGGCGGGACAAGGAGAAGGGCCAGGATGGTGCCGAGGGATCTGGCAAGAAGCATGGTGGCCAAGGAGGTCGCCGCAGAAAGGATAACTAGCATGAGAGGCCCGCTTAGGGCCGCGACAAGAAGCAAGGAGATGATGATCATGACGAAGATGACGAGTCCGGCGAGCATGAGTTCCAGAAGGCTACGGAGGCCATGTGCATCGACGGTGGCGCCTCGCTGCACACCTCTCACCGCCAGCTCAAGCAGTAGGTGCGTGAGATCACAGCAGCGGAACCATCGCTCGATGCTCAGAAGCCACTAAAGTGGTCCAGCACGCCTATCATTTTTGACACCGAGGACCACCCTGATCGCACAACCGTGGTCGGGTGTTTGCCGTTGTTGGTCTTGCCAACAATACGTAACCTCAAGGTGACAAAGATGCTAGTTGACGGTGCGGCCGGTCTGAACTTGATCTCGCTTGTTGTGATCAAAAGGCTGCAGATTCCTGATGGAGACCTCGAAGAGATGGGCACGTTTCAAGGGGTCAACCCAGGGAGGAGTCAGCCGAAGGGTAAGGTCGCGCTGCCCGTGACGTTTGGGGGCGAGTTAAACTACAAGACGGAGATGATTGTTTTCGATGTAGCCGAGATCCCCTTGCCCTACAACGGGATCCTCGGCCGCCCGGCACAAGTCAAGTTCATTGCAGCGTCACATTACGCCTACAACACGCTGAAGATGCCGAGACCGATGACCATCATCACCGTCCCCTCCGACAAGAAGGACGCACTGATCTACGCCGACCAACTCTACCAGGAAGCAGTTGCAGCGACTGCCGCAAAGGCACTCACTCCTGCCGCTGGAGCCCCGGCAGGGAAGAAGATCGGCAAGACCTCTCGCACCCACTCCGGCAAGTGCACCTCTTCGGAGTGTTGTGCTCCCATCGAGGACGTGCTAGAGAGCTCCACCGGCAAGAGCAAGAAATCCAGAACTGCACCACCAGAGACCAAGAGGGTGTCCATTGAGGAGGATGGCACGGGAGGGGCTTTCACCATAAGCTCTACCCTAGACAACAAATAGGAAGGCGCGCTCGTCACCTTCCTGCAGGAGAATGTCAACGTGTTTGCATGGCAAGCATCCGACATCCCCGGCGTTCCCAGGGAGGTGATTGAGCACCATCTTGCTGTCTGTCCTCATGCGCGACCCGTCAAGCAGAAGGTCAGGAAGCAAGCTTTGGAACGGCAGGAGTTCATTACATAGGAGATAGGGAAGTTGGAAGCGGCAGGCTTGGTGAGAGGAGTACTCCATCCGACATGGTTGGCCAATCCGGTGGTGGTGCGCAAGGCAAATGGGAAGTGGAGGCTGTGTATTGACTACACAGATATCAATAAGGCTTGTCCAACGACCATTTTCCGTTGCCGCGCATTGACCAGATTGTTGACTCCACGGCCGGGTGTGATCTGTTATCATTCCTTCACGCCTACTCGGGATACCACCAGATCTTCATGACAAGAGAAGACGAAGAGAAGACATCATTCATCACCCGATGTGGCATGTATTGCTTTTTACGGATGCCTTTCGGGTTGAAGAGTGCTAGCTCGACGTTTGCAAGGGCAGTCTAGATTGGTTTTGAGCCCCAGCTACATAGAAATATGAAAGCTTATATGGATGACATAGTGGTCAAAACCAAGGACAGGGCAACACTTGTACAAGATTTGGAAGAGACGTTTACAAATCTGTGCAAGATCAACCTCAAGTTGAACCCTGAGAAGTGTGTCTTCGGCGTTCCGTCCGGCAAACTTCTCGGGTTCTTTGTGCCACATCGTGGGATCAAGGAGAATCCAGACAAGATCAAGGCTATTGAGCAGATTGAGGCACCCAAGCGGATCAAGGATCTGCGTCGGCTCACTGGCTGTGTTGCCGCCATGAGCAGATTCATCTCCAAGTCTGCTGAGCATGCCCTTCCCTTTTTCAAAATCTTGAAAAAGGCAGGCCCAATGGAATGGACCCCAGAGGCCTAAGCAGCGCTGCATTATTTGAAGAAATACCTCTCCTCTACACCGATACTGGTTGCGCCCAAACTACAAGAGTCATTGCTGCTGTATCTGGCGGCAACAAATCAAGTGGTCAGTGCCGCACTAGTGGCGCAGAGGGAGGTCAACGAAGAGGCAGTGGCAACGGCAGGACTGGCGGATGGCAAGCCAGAGCTCCCCCCGATAGGTCCTGGTGCCGGCAAGGCAAGTCCCCCGGCAGAGTCTGACGCTGGCGGGACAGGGCCTGCACAACCAAACGAAGTGGTGCAGAAGAAGAAAATGATGCAGCACCCGGTTTACTTTGTCTGCCCCCTCTTGCAGGGGGCTAGGTCAAGGTACTCCGGTGTGCAGCAATTGCTCTTCGGCTTCCTTATGGCCTCGAGGAAGCTGCGTCATTACTAACAAGCACACGAAATCACCGTTGTCACCCGCCTCCCGTTGCAATGGATATTGCACAACCTAGACGCAACCGGGAGGATTGTGGATTGGGCCGTGGAACTATCGAGCTTTGGTTTGAAGTTTGAAAGTACTTTGACAATCCAGAGCATAGTCTTAGCCGAGTTCATTGCTGAGTGGACCTCAACGCCTGACAAAGAGATCCAGGAGACCACCCTCCCCGGCAAGGAGGCAAGTCGCAACTGGATTATGTACTTTGACGGGGCTTTCTCGCGGCAAGGCGCCGGGGCTTTTGTGCTGCTTGTTGCACCCATCGAAGAGCACCTCAAGTATGTAATCCAGATGCACTTTCCCAGGGAGATGTCCATGAACAACACTGCTGAATACGAGGGTTTGCTTGCTGGTCTCAGGATCGCGGCAGACCTCGGGATTAAGAAGCTCATCGTCAGGGGTGATTCATAGCTTGTCCTCAGGCAAGTCAATAAATATTATCAAAGCCTGTTGATGGAGGCCTACGTAGATGAGGTGAGGAAGCTGGAGGAGCGTTTTGACGGTATACAGGTGGAGCATGTTCCCCGAGTGGAGAACAACATCACCGACTACCTGTCGAAGCGCGCCGCCTTCAAACTACCTGTGGAACCAGGTACTTTTGTGCTTCGGTTGACTCAACCATCTGTTGAACCATCAACAAAGCAGAACAAGCGAAGGAAATCAGGCCCCGACAAGTACTTTCCCACCGGGCTCCCAGGAGCCGCCGGCAAAGATGTTGCCGTGGACGTTGAGCTTGCCGTGGGGCAACCGACTCCGGCGGGGCGTCAAGCCCTGGCTGTAGAGACAACCACTCCCATGGTGGAGGGAATGCCTTTAGTCCTTGCCATTGAACCCCAGGCTCCGGCATGGGCACATCATACCGTCTGATTCCTCCAAACAGGGGAACTCCCTGAGGAGCAGGAAGAAGCGGAGAGAGTAGCCCGTCGGTCTACCATGTATTAGTTCGTCGATGACATCTTGTACAGAAAGAGACCAAACAGTGTGAAATTGAAGTGCATTCCCAAGGAGGAAGGATTGGAGATTTTGGCGGAGATACACAGAGCCATATGTGGCTCCCACATAGGGTCGAGTGCCCTTGCCGGCAAGGCATTCCGACAAGGTTTCTTTTGGCCCACTGCCCTCGAGGATGCAACGACACTAGTAACCAAGTGTGAAGCGTGTCAGTTCCATTCGAAGAAGCTTCATCAACCAGCTCAAGCCCTTCAAACAATTCCTATCTCCTAGCCATTTTCGGCCTGGGTGCTCGACATACTGGGCCCCTTCCCCCACGCTGTCGGGGGCTTTGAGTACCTGTACTTTGCAATCGACAAGTTCACAAAGTGGCCGGAGGTGGAAGCAGTAAGGAAGGTGACAATGCAATCATCCGTCAAGTTCTTCAAGGGGCTAGTCTGCCGTTTTGGTGTGCCAAACAGAGTCATCACCGACAATGACATGCAGTTTACAAGCCACACCTTCATGCAATACATCCAAGACCTCGGCAGCAAGGTCTGTTTTGCTTTCGTGGCACACCCACGGAGCAACAGCCAGGCGGAGAGGGAAAGTGCTGAAGTACCGCGAGGCCTGAGGACAAAGACTTTTGACAGGTTGCACAAGAGTGGATGGTGCTGGATTGATGAGTTGCCGGCGGTTCTTTGGTCAATCAGGACAACGTCAAATCGAGCCACCGGCCAGACACCCTTTGCCCTGGTATACAGGGCGGAAGTAGTTCTCCCCACGAAACTCACATACGGGTCACCTCGAGTGCTCGCTTATGAAGAGCTTGAGCAAGAGCAGTTGCGGCAAGATGACGCAACACTCCTTGATGAAGATCGTCTTTGGGCGGCTGTGAGAGCAGCACGCTACTAGCAAGCCTTGCACTGCTACCATAGCCACAAGGTCAATGCCCGAAGCTTTGAGGAAGGCGACCTTGTTCTTCGGCGCGTTCAATCGGCCAAGAATTCCAACAAGCTGACGCCGAAGTGGGAAGTCCCTTATCGGGTAATACGAGTCACCAGGCCCGGCGCAGTCCGCCTGGAGACCGAAGATGCTATTCCAGTGAGCAACTCCTGGAACATCGAACATCTTCGCAAGTTTTACCCATAAGACGTGGTTGCTGGTCCCCCCCAGCAAACCACCTTTTGTACGAGCCTTGCTGGCAAGGCACACAACCCTCTGTACAAAGCCAGGCGCATACCCTAAGCATAAATAAATGAAGCGCTGGCGCCCTAAGTTTTAGCATGCATGCTAAGTTGAGTCTCTCCCTCGGTTAGGGTTAATATTGCTTAGCGGTAGCTAACCCCTAGCATAGAGGTCGAGTGAGCATCTCTCTGTTCCTTTCCGTCCTCTTTGGTTCGCAGGGTACATGGACATTTCTGCTGAGCTATTTGGAAAGAAGAGAACAGGCTGATGCCCCGACCCCGACAAGTCAAAGGTTGCCGGTGGTTGCAGGTCTAAGGATCCAATCACGGCAAGCCAAGGTTGCCGGGGGCAGCGACATTAGATAAGTCTTTCTCCCTCACTCTATGCCCCCATATGAACCTTGAACGTATTAGGTTTCACTCGCTCTCGTACCATCTTGCTCCCTATATCCCGTGTCTGAAGACCTTACTTTGGGCCAGAACTTGGTTGTAGTGTGATAGGAAGAGGGCAAGCGAAGGGCCTAATCCTACTCGGCCCCTACCTCCGCCAAGGGCGTGAGTGTAGCCGAGCCATAGAGCAGGAGGACGACAAGGCCTATTGCTGGGATACAATGTTTGTCTTAAGATAATGAGGACGTGTTCCTCGGTGTAGCCCTTGCCCACGCGCAAACAAAACCCGGCAAACACCCTTCTTTTCATTCATACGTTGTAAAAAGTACAATTCATATGGAATTAGTACACGAGCGAGGGGATTACAAGGTCCAAATTCTACCAAGGCCCGTAGGCTTACAAACTAAAAAATGATAAGTGCCCCGTGATCCCTGTTCCTTCCCTTTTCCTCCCGAGTGCAGCAGGTGAAGGCAAAAGAGGGGCAATGGGGAATGCGCCGATGGAGAGCTTGATGAGGAAGGCCCTCGGCAGGGCACGTGGCCAAGGGAGGGGCGGCGTGGTCAGTGGAGTCAGAGTCGGCGTTCCCCCGCTCGACACCCTCATCATCGTTGTCGCTGTCCTCTTCGTCACTCCCGCTTGAGGAAGAGTCTTCGTCATTAGAGGAGTTCTCTAGGAAGCACTTTAGGCGAGTTCCAGAGTCTCCAATGACCTTGACAGAGAGCAGGCCGTTCTCCATAAGTTTGAAATAGAGAACGAGCCCCACCGTCAGGCTATGGATACGAGCAAAAGTCTTCCATCTGCGATGAAGATACATGACGTGAGTGGCAGGAAAGTCGACATCAACCCGCATGCCGCCGTTCCTGCATCCCCTCATATGCAACCTCAGGGTCTGGGGCGGATCAAGCTCCATCTCCCAAGTGAACGGAGCAGGGAGACGAAGGCGACGACGTGGTGGCCGGCGCAGCCTGATGAAGAACTCACGAGGCTGGTCCTCGATGTGGCCCTCCATTAGGGGAGGCATCGCTGGCAGAGGCAAGGCCGGTGCGCTGCCTGATACGTCTCCAACGTATCTATAATTTTTGATTGTTCCATGCTATGATATTATCAACCTTGGATGTTTTATCTGCATTTATATGCTATTTTATATGATTTTTGGGACTAACCTATTAACCTAGAGCCAAGTGCCAGTTTTTGTTTTTTCCTTTTTTTAGAGTATCACAGAAAAGGAAAATCAAACGGAGTCCAATTGACCTGAAACTTCACGGAACTTATTTTTGGACCAGAAGAAGCCCACGAAGTATCGGAGTTGGACCAGGAGAGTCCTAGGCTGCCCACAAGGGTGGGGGGCGCGCCCACCCCCTGGGCGGCCCCCCTACCTCATGGACAGCCTGGAGGTCCACCGATGTACTTCTTCCTCTCATATATACCCATATACCCTAAAAACTTCGGGGAGCACAATAGATCGGGAGTTCAGCCGCCAGAAGCCTCCGTAGCCACCGAAAACCAATCTAGACCCGTTCTGGTACCCTGCCGGAGGGGGAATCCTTCTCCGGTGGCCATCTTCATCATCCCGGCGCTCTCCATGACGAGGAGGGAGTAGTTCTCCCTCGGGGCTAGGGGTATGTACCAGTAGCTATGTGTTTGATCTCTCTCTCTCTCTCTCTCTCTCTCTCTCTCTTTCTCTCTCTCTCGTGTTCTTGAGGTGATACGATCTTGATGTATCACGAGCTTTGCTATTATAGTTGGATCTTATGATGTTTCTCCCCGTCTACTCTCTTGTAATGGATTGAGTTTTGATACGTCTCCAATGTATCTACTTTTCCAAACACTTTTGCTCTTGTTTTGGACTCTAACTTGCATGATTTGAATGAAACTAACCCGGACTGACATTGTTTTCAGCAGAATTGCCATGGTGTTATTTATGTGCAGGAACAAATGTTCTCGGAATGACCTGAAACTTCACGGAGCCACTTTTCAAAAAATATGAAAAATACCTGCGAAAGATGAAGGCCAGGGGGCCCACCACCTCTCCTTGAGGGTGGGGGGCGTGCCCCCTACCTCGTGGGCCCCCTGTTGCCTCTCCGACTCCAACTCCATATATTGTGTTTCGGGGAGAGAAAAATCAGAGAGAAGAAATCATCGTGTTTTACGATACGGAGCCGCCGCCAAGCCCTAGAACCTCTCGGGAGGGCTGATCTAGAGTCCATTCGGGGCTCCGGAGAGGGGAATCCGTCGCCATCTTCATCATCAACCATCCTCCATCACCAATTTCATGATGCTCACCGCCGTGCGTGAGTAATTCCACCGTAGGCTTGCTGGACGGTGATGGGTTGGATGGGATCTATCATGTAATTGAGTTAGTTTTGTTAGGGTTTGATCCCTAGTATCCTCTATGTTCTGAGATTGATGTTGCTATGACTTTGCTATGCTTAATGCATGTCACTAGGGCCCGGGTGCCATGATTTCAGATCTGAATGTATTATGTTTTCATCAATATATGAGTGTTCTTGATCCTATCTTGCAAGTCTATAGTCACCTATTATGTGTTATGATCCGTTAACCCCGAAGTGACAATAATCGGGATACTTACCGGTGATAACTATAGTTTGAGGAGTTCATGTATTCACTATGTGTTAATGCTTTTTCCGGTTCTCTATTAAAAGGAGGCCTTAATATCCCCTAGTTTCCGTAAGGACCCCGCTGCCACGGGAGGGTAGGACAAAAATTGTCATGCAAGTTCTTTTCCATAAGCACGTATGACTATATTCGGAATACATGCCTACATTATATCAATGAACTGGAGCTAGTTCTGTGTCACCCTAGGTTATGACTGTTACATGATGAACCGCATCCGACATAATTCTCCATCATTGATCCATTGCCTACGAGCTTTCCATATATTGTTCTTCGCTTATTTACTTTTCCGTTGCTATTGCTATCATCACTACAAAATACCAAAAACATTACTTTTACTACTGTTACCTTTTGCTACCGTTACCACTACTATCATATTACTTTGCTACTAAATACTTTGCTGCAGATATTAAGTTTCCAGGTGTGGTTGAATTGACTATTCAACTGCTAATACCTGAGAATATTCTTTAGCTCCCCTTGTGTCGAATCAATAAATTTGGATTGAATACTTTACCCTCAAAAACTGTTGCAATCCCCTATACTTGTGGGTTATCAAGTTTTCCCTTTGAAGTTATCTTATCGGATTGATTCTTTAAGGATTTGAGAACACTTGATGTATGTCTTGCGTGGGATAACCGTGGTGACAATGGGTTATTCTATTGATTCACTTGATATATGTTTTGGTGATCAACTTGCGGGTTCCGCCCATGAACCTATGCATAGGGGTTGGCACACGTTTTCATCTTGACTCTCCGATAGAAACTTTAGGGCACTCTTTGAAGTACTTTGTGTTGGTTTGAATAGATGAATCTGAGATTGTGTGTTGCATATCATATAATCATACCCGCGGATACTTGAGGTGACATTGGAGTATTTAGGTGACATTAGGGTTTTGATTGATTTGTGTCTTAAGGTGTTATTGTAGTACGAACTCTAGGATAGATTGAACAGAAAGAATAGCTTCATGTTATTTTTACTACGGACTCTTGAATAGATCGATCAGAAGGGATAACTTTTAGGTGGTTTCATACCCTACCATAATCTCTTCGTTTGTTCTCCGCTATTAGTGACTTTGGAGTGACTCTTTGTGGCATTTTGAGGGATAGTTATGTGATCCAATTATGTTATTATTGTTGAGAGGACTTGCACTAGTGAAAGTATGAACCGTAGGCCTTGTTTCCTAGCATTGCAATACCGTTTGTGCTCACTTTTATCATTAGTTACCTTGCTGTTTTTATATTTTCAGATTACAAAAACCATTATCTACCATCCATATACCACTTGTATCACCATCTCTTCGCTGAACTAGTGCACCTATACAATTTACCATTTTATTGGGTGTGTTGGGGACACAAGAGACTCTTTTTTATTTGGTTGCAGGGTTGCTTGAGAGAGACCATCTTCATCCTACGCCTCCCACGGATTGATAAACCTTAGGTCATCCACTTGAGGGAAATTTGCTACTGTCCTACAAACCTATGCACTTGGAGTCCCAACAACATCTACAAGAAGAAGGCTGTGTAGTAGACATCAAGCTCTTTTCTGGCACCGTTGCCGGGGAGGTTAGCGCTTGAAGGTATATCTTTAGATCTTGCAATCGAATCTTTTTGTTTCTTGTTTTATCACTAGTTTAGTTTATAAAATAAAACTACAAAAAATATGGAATTGAGTTTGCCTCATACGCTTCATCTTTTTAATATCTATCGTGAGTATGATGGAAAGGAAAATTGTGCCAAAGTGTTAGAAGAAGAATGCATTAGAATGTTTGGCACTAAATCTTTGTATGATGAGCATGATTGCATTGTTGTTAGTATGAATTCCTTGAATATCCATGATGCTAATGATATGTAAAGCCACAAGCTTGGGGAAGCTATGTTTGATGAAGATGATATTTTTTGTTCCCCAAGTTTTGATGAGCAAATTTATTATGATAAAATCTTGCCTCCTATTTATGATGATTATATTGATTAAATTAGATTTGGAGAGGTCATGACTTTATTTAGTGATGAATCCACTATTTCGGAAGAGGTTCCAATTGATTATGAGAACAAAGTTGGTACCTATGATGATTATTGTGATGAATTGTATGCTATTAAGAATAATGATAACCATGAAACTTGTCATCATGATTTTAGTTTTCAATTGGATTATGCCTCACATGGTAATTATTATGTTGAGTTTGCTCCCACTATTACTCATGAGAAGAAATTCGCTTATGTGGAGAGTAATAAAAATTTTATGCTTGTAGATCATGAAAAGAATGATTTAGGTGCTGGTTATATTGTCTAATTCATTCATGATGCTACTGAAAATTATTATGAGGGAGGAACATATGTTTGTAGGAATTGCAATAATATGAAGTTTCCTCTCTATGTGCTTAAGGTTTTGAAGTTATGCTTGTTTTGCCCTCCTATGCTAGTTGATTATTGTTCCCATAAGTTGTTTGCTCACAAAATCCCTATGCATAGGAAGTGGGTTAGGATTAAATGTGATAGTTATATTCTTCATGATGCTCTCTTTATGTTTCAATTCTTATCTTTTATGTAAGCATCATTGAAATCATCATGCCTAGCTAGGGGCGTTAAACGATAGCGCTTGTTGGGAGACAACCCAATTTTATTCTTTTTCTTTACTTTTTGCTCCTGTTTAGTAATAAATAATTCATCTATCCTCTATTTAGATGTGTTTTTATGTTTTAATTAGTTTTTGTGCCAAGTAGAACCGTTGGGAAGACTTGGGGAAAGTCTTGTTGATCATGATGTAAAAACAGAAACTTTAGCACTCACGAGAATTGCTGCCATTTTTTATTGGAGAGCGCTATTTAGTTAATTATTTTTGAAGATGATTAATATATAAATTACTCACGTCCAGAAATTTATTTTAGAATTTTTGGGGTTCCAGATGTTTGCGTTAGTAACATATTACTACAGACAGTTCTGTTTTTGACAGATTCTGTTTTTCGTGTGTTGTTTGCTTATTTTAATGAATCTATGTCTAGTAAAAGAGTTTAAAAACCATAGAGAAGTTGGAATATAGTAGGTTTAACACCAATATAAATAAAGAATGAGTTCATTACAGTACCTTGAAGTGGTCTTTTGTTTTCTTTCGCTAACAGAGCTCACGAGATTTTCTACTTTGAGTTTTGTGTTGTGAAGTTTTCAAGTTTTGGGTAAAGATTCGATGGATTTTGGAAAAAGGAGTGGCAAGAGCCTTATCTTGGGGATGCCCAAGGCACCCCAAGGAAATATTCAAGGACAACCAAGAGCCTAAGCTTGGGGATGCCCCTGAAGGCATCCCCTTTTTCGTCTTCGTTCATCGGTAACTTTACTTGGAGCTATATTTTTATTTACCACATGATATGTGTTTTGCTTGGAGCGTCATTTTATTTTATTTAGTTTTTCTTGCTGCTTAAATAAAATACCAAGATCTGAAATTACTAAATGTTAGAGAGTCTTCACATAGTTGCATAATTATTCGACTACTCATTGATCTTCACTTATATCTTTCGGAGTAGTTTGTTGTTGCTCTAGTGCTTCACTTATATCTTTCTAGAGCACGGTGGTGGTTTTATTTTATAGAAATTAATGAACTCTCATGCTTCACTTATATCATTTTGAGAGTCTTTATAACAGCTTGGTAGTTTTCTTTGGTTATGAAACTAGTCCTAACATGATGGACATCCAAGAGGGATATAATGAAAACTTTCATATAAAGTGCATTGAATACTATGAGAAGTTTGACGCTTGATGATTTTTTGAGATATGGAGATGGAAATATTAGAGTCATTCTAGTGAGTAGTTGTGAATTTGAGAGACACTTGTGTTAAAGTTTGTGATTCCCGTAGCATGCACGTATGGTGAACCGTTATGTGATGAAGCCGGAGCATGATTTATTTATTGATTGTCTTCCTTATGAGTGGCGGTCGGGGAAGAGCGATGGTCTTTTCCTACCAATCTATCCCCCTAGGAGCTTGCGCGTAGTAATTTGTTTCGATAACTAATAGATTTTTGCAATAAGTATGTGAGTTCTTTATGACTAATGTTGAGTCCATGTGAAAGTGCAACTATCCCGAGGTCGTTTTGGTAATTCCTAACAACATATAGCTCATTGAGCTAATGCTATTTCAAGATTAGTATTTCAGGAAAGATCAATGATTGGCATGGCATGTATGATAAAAGTGGACCCCTCAAAATGATAAGGACAAAAGGATTGGCTCAAGCTCAAAGCTCAAGACTCTACATTTTCTATTTTAGTGATCCAAGATCACATTGAGTCTATAGGAAAAGCCAATACTATCAAGGAGGGATGAGGTGTTTCTTAATGAGGCTCTTGCTCAAAATGCTTAGTGATATGCTCCAAAGCCCTCAACTACCTTCTCACATCCACATATGACCTAAACCAAAATTCAAACTGGGCCCCACCGATTCTTTCTATCCGGCGCCACCGAGTTCAGATGTCATAGCCACTGCCACAAACCCTAGGCAAATCGGTCTTACTGATAGGGATCTCGGTCTCACCGAGATGGGATTGTAATCTCTCTATGTCGCTTCGTAATGTTTTGGTCTCACCAAGATGAGCGATCGGTCCCACCGAGTTTACCTGACCAACTCTCTGGTTAGCTTATTACCAAAATCGGTCTCACCGAGTTTGTGTAATCGGTCGCACTGAGATTACGTTATGCCCTAACCCGAACCATATCGGTCCTACCGAGTTTCATGTCGGTCCCACCGAAAATCCAAATGGTCACTAGCTTTGCTGAATTGGTCCGACCGAGTTTATCAATTCGGTCCCACCAAGATTGGCAAGTTGTGTGTAACGGTTAGATTTTGTGTGTAGGCTATATATACCCCCTCCACCTCCTCTTCATTCACAGAGAGAGCCATCAGAACGAACCTACACTTCCAACTTAATTTTTGTGAGAGAGAACCACCTACACTTGTGTTGAGGCCAAGATATTCCATTCCTACCATATGAATCTTCATCTCTAGCCTTCCCCAAGTTGCTTTCCACTCAAATCCTCTTTCCACCAAATCCATATCCTGTGAGAGAGAGTTGAGTGTTGGAGAGACTATCATTTGAAGCACAAGAGCAAGGAGTTCATCATCAACACACCATTTGTTACTTCTTGGAGAGTGGTGTCTCCTAGATTGGCTAGGTGTCACTTGGGAGCCTCCAACAAGATTGTGGAGTTGAACCAAGGAGTTTGTAAGGGCAAGGAGATCGCCTACTTCATGAAGATCTACCGCTAGTGAGGCAAGTCCTTCGTGGGCGACGGCCATGGTGGGATAGACAAGGCTGCTTCTTCGTGGACCCTTCGTGGGTGGAGCCCTCTGTGGACTCGCGCAGCCGTTACCCTTTGTGGGTTGAAGTCTCCATCAACGTGGATGTACGATAGCACCACCTATCGGAACCACGACAAAAACATCTGTGTCTCCTATTGCGTTTGAATCCTCCAAACCCTTCCCTTTACATTCTTGCAAGTTGCATGCTTTCTTGAATTGTGTTAAGAATGCTTGACTTGCCCAAAGTTGCTAAAATCTGCCAAGAACTAAAATTGGGAAAAGGATAAGTTTTATTTGGTCAAGTAGTCTAATCACCCCCTCTAGACATACTTTTGATCCTACAAGTGGTATCAGAGCTTTGGTCTCCACTTGCTTTGATTTCCATAGCTTTTGGTAGTCATAGCCTTGGTTTCACAACCTAGGAGAGTATGGTGTCTAGCGAGGGAAATTACCACCGTTAATGTCCTTACTTTGATGGTACTAATTTTGCTAGTTGGAAGCATAAGATGAAAATGCATATTCTTGGACATAACCCCGCCGTATGGGCTATTGTGTGTATTGGCTTGCAAGGTGAATTCTTTGATGGGAGAGAACCAAACCATGAAGCTACCGCGGAAGAGTTGAAGATGCTGCAATACAATGCTCAAGCTTGTGATATCCTCTTCAACGGATCATGCCCCGAAGAATTCAACAAAATTAGCCATCTTGAGAATGCAAAGGAAATTTGGGATACTTTGATTGATATGCACGAAGGTACCGACTCTGTCAAGGAATCCAAGTTGGATGTCCTTCAAAGTCAGCTTGACAAGTTCAAAATGAAGGATGGTGAAGGTGTCACTGAAATGTACTCTAGGCTTGCTCTTATCACAAATGAGATCACCGGCTTAGGAAGTGAAGAGATGACCGGCAAATTCATCATCAAGAAGATCCTAAGAGCTTTGGACGGAAAATATGATACCGTATGCACATTGATCCAAATGATGCCCAATTACAAAGATCTCAAGCCAACAGAAGTCACTAGAAGAATTGTTGCTCATGAGATGTCACTCAAGGATAAGGAGGAGCTGCATAACAAGTCAAGTGGTGCTTACAAAGCCTCATGTGAAACTCCCACATCATCAAGTGAGAAACAAACCTTCAATGAAGAATTGAACCTAATGGTGAAGAACTTCAACAAGTTCTACAAGAGTAGAAGCAAAGAGAGAAGTTCCAAGTCAAGGTCCTACAATTACAAAAGATCTTCTAGTCGAGAGCGAAATTGCTATAATTGTGGAAGACCCGGACACTATTCCAATGAGTGTACGACACCCTACAAGAGAAGAGAAGATTCTCCAAAAAGAAGAAGTAGAAGAGAAGAACCACCATTAAGAAAGAGAAGGAGTAGAGATGATCGTTATGAATGAAGAACATCCCGGAGAAGCAAGGATTCGGAAAGGAAGGACAAGTCATCAAGGAGCTACACAAAACTAAGACATCAAGCTCATGTTGGTGAATGGGTATCTGGCTCCGACTCCGACAATTACTCCGAGAGAAGCTATCACTCTGACTCCGACTATACTCAAGATGAAGGTGTTGCCGGTCTAGCACTTGTGTCAACCAACTCCTACGACATATTTGATTCACCAAATGAAGGACTTGGAAGATGCTTCATGGCTAAAGGCCCAAAGGTATCACACCCCGAGTATGTTGATTTCAATAGTGATGAAGATGACTTGTTAGGTGATGATGATTTACTTGTTGACAACTCTAGTGATGAATACTATGATGAAACGTTAATTAATCATGCTAATCAAGATAAAACGAATGACAATGATAAGGAGAAGATTGAGTTTCTAACTAAAGAACTAAACACTCTTAAGTTAGCTCATGAAACTATCTTAGGAGATCATCGAGAACTTTTAAGGACTCATGAGAAATTACATTTTGAAAAGCTCAACCTTGAGCAAGAGCATGAGTTCTTAAAGGCAATCAATGATGATCTTCGCAAGAAAAGTTCTTCTTACATTGCCAAGCGTTTACTCTTATCCACTTACATACCTCAAGTCAAGTCTAGTAACAAGAACAAGAAATATTCTTCCTCTAGTAGTAACAATAATCATGCTAAATCTAATGTTGTTGCTTCTAGTAGTTCTCTTGATTCCACTAGTGATTCTCTTATCCAAGTTACACTTGAGCAAGAAAATAGCTTATTGAAGGGAATTATAGAGAAAGGTGTTTACAAGAGCCTTGCCGGGAGTAAGCAATTCGAGGAAATTGTATGCAAGCAAGGAAGGCACCGGAAGAACCAAGGTGTTGGTTTTGAACGGAAGTTCAATGCAAATGGAGTTGAGTGGGAAGAAGATCAATACCCCAAGACGAAGTTTGTCCCTCAACAAAAGAAGTATGATCCTACTTCCTTCAAAGGGACACAAGCTCTAGATGATCTTCCACAACAAGACCACGAGCAAAAAGGCAATGATAAGCTTCAAGAGGAAATTGATGCATTTGAAGAAGCACCCAAGGCCTTGGTCAAATGGGTTCCCAAGACTACATCAATTTCTACTTCATCAAGTACAACTACAACTCCAAGGATTCCCATCAAGATGATGTGGATCCCGAAAAAGAAGAACTAGAGAGTTCCTGAGGGTGACTCCGCCAACATGCTTCACTCTTATCATTTTGGCAAGAACAAGTGCAATCAACTTCCACATCTTGCACTAGTTCAAGGAGTCACAAACCCTCTTGTTGGTAAGACAAGGGACAAGGTAACCTAATGCTTTCATAGACATCATCTTGTGTGTGCATCACTCTATGTCTATGGATACCCTTGTTTGTTCCTTGTGGGACTAACCCGTGTAGGTATTGAAAGTGCAACTCACTCCAAAGGATTGCTCCAAATGATCTACATCAACGTTGAGAATCCACATCTTCAACACCTACATGAAGTCATCATCGACAAAACCCAAGGTTAGTTCATCCCTCTTAGGGGGGATCTCACATCTAGGGGGAGCTTTACTCTAAAATTGAGCTAAAGCAACTCTAATGGTGTGAACACAACAACGCTTTATGTAAAAGTGGTAACCCCACTTGTGCTTAAACGATGAGTATGACCTATGATCAAATGTTCTCATTTGACTCCTAAGTCAATATACTCATATATAGATGGCCTAGTCATCGCCAATTGCTTGATAGATGCTAGAATTGGTTGTGCATGCTTTGCCACATATTTCATTTGCCATTTTATTGTGTGAGCATGTTGATTGCATAATTTACTCATTCGAGGACATCCACTTGTTGTTTTGATTGTTTGGTTCCTATTTCTTTTGCCACGTGGATGGACAAGAATGCCTAAGAACCTTCTCTAGCAATCTATGCTTTTCTTGTCTCAAACTCTATTCATGATACATCACAAAGTTTGATCATGTCAGATTCGAACCACTCTCTGTGAGGAGCACTCGGAGTCCCCAATTCGTCATAGACTTAAACTTCCAAAACTTCTGTCGGATTTCGGGTTCCGGCAGACCCTTGAGGTTCGAACACTGGGGTGCGCACGGAGATCTCTCCCCTACCGATCTACGCCCGATCCTCTCGTGCGAACTAAGATGAAAATGATGAACAACACAAGAGACATGAGGTTTATACTGGTTCGGGCCACCATTGTGGTGTAATACCCTACTCCAGTGTGTGGTGTGGTGGATTGCCTCTGGGGCTGATGATGGACAGTACAGGGGAAGAACAACCTCACATGGGGTTTTCTTGAGCTGGTGCGGTGTGTTCTACTTAGTCTCTACTGGGTTTCTCACTGTTCTTCTCCCTCTCAATACGATGCCTCTACTCTGTGGTGGCTAGCTCTATTTATAGAGGCCCTGGGCCTCTCCCCGAACAATTGAGCGGGAAGGGCGCCAACAATTGGCCATTTTGAAGGGGAACATCTAGTACAAGTTATCTTGACCAAAGGTGGTCTTCGGCTACCAAAAGCACTGGTGATGACACCGTCTTGGGCTCCACGGTGACCTCCATCCGGCCGTCCCGCTGGTCTTGGTCTTGTTGCACCGGAATGGTAACCTTTGCCTGATGCCTTGGCCTGTGCTTGCCCCTTTGCACCAAAGGGGAAACAAGGACCCTACGCAGGCCGGCGCCCGCCTGGCGCTCTCCTGGCCTCGATCGTCATGGGATCCTCGCGAGGTACCCTTGCATTGATCTCTTCGCCTCCTCGCGAGCCTTCCTAAAGAGGCTGTCTTTGAGGAAGCTTCCGGTCGTCCGCCCCGCGAGGCTTGGCCCCTCGCGAGGGTCTTGAGCTCGAGTTGGTGAAGATGGGTCGTGCTGGGCCCCCACTTGAGCCACGCCGCAGGCCGCAGGTAGGCAAGTCTGGGGACCCCCGTTCCCAGAATGCCGACAACTTCTTTATGTGTTTCGGTCTGACCGATTCATCCATTTCGGTCATACTGAGATCACTAAGTCGATCTAGGTTTTCAATCTCGGTGCAACCGATTTGAACTTTTCGGTCACACCGAGTTGTTTCACTCGGTCACACCGACAGGGTCAGGCTATATATATCCCCGGGCCAAAATTTGGAAAATTTTCCGAACCCCTTCGCCCGCGCTCAGCCTGCTCTGCCTCCCTGGGTCTTTGGATCATCCTCCTCATCGCCTGCTGCCTCCCGCCGCTGGTCTCCGCCGCTGTCAACGGAAATCGTCTCCATCGTTGCCGTCGTAGCAAGTACATCGCCGCACTTAGGGTATGGACTTGATCCTTGTGCTAATCTCACTCCGATCCCTAGCACAATGTTTTGCCATGTATCATGCCACGATTGAGATCACTCTATCCAGCGAAATCACTCCGTAGTTCAGTTGTGGATTGAAAATTTAGGGTTAGGTTTCCGCCGAAATCATCTCGGACCGACCGAGTTGTTGAAATCGGTTCCACCGATTTGGCTAAGGCCATTGCACATGTGATTCTCGGTCTGACTGAGAATTGCAAATCGGTGTGACCGAGTTCAATTCTTTGTGAAACCCTAGCAGTCTCGGTGCCACCGAACTGTGCCTCGATCTGACTGAGTTCACTAGTTTAGGTTCCAACAACTGCTTCGGTATCACCGAGTTTTCAAACCGGTAGATCTGAAATGCTTTCTATGGAAAACTAAAACTAAGTTTTTGACTCATTCTTTTGCAAAAACCTCTATACTTTGTGATGCTCATCTACTCTACCTCATCTATAATCTATTCACAAGGTCCACTGTCAGTGTTTGCATCATGTGAGATTAGAGTGATAGTCAGAACAAGTCTGAGGAGCAAGTGAACATGACTGAGGGCACTAGTCCCTCTAGCAGCTTTGATGAGGGAAGTAGGAGTACACCCACCAACTTGCCTAAGGCAGCCACCAGGACCAGAAAGAAGAGAACCTCAGATTCTGAGGATGAGGACTATGTGGCTGTTGAGGAAGAGGTCACCTCAAAGAGGAAAGTTTTGAAAAAGGAATATGGCACAACTTCTGCTACTAAGCCAGGAATGAAGCAAAAGGTTCCTGCCAAGAGAGTTCCTATGTCAAAGGCCAGAACATCCACTCAAGAAACTTTGGGATCTGCACCCAAAGAACAGGTTGTGGTAGAGAAGAAAAGGAAGGAAAGGGTCAAGAAGACCACTGCCGGAGTGCTTGGCAGATCCTCAATTATGAGAGATTCTGAAGAAGAGGAAGAGGAAGAGGATGCAGCACCAGCACCCAAAGCTCAAAAGCTTATGGGAGATGCAATTAAGGCAGGGGCTGCTCCATCTAAGCCCAAAACTGCTCCTAAGACTTCTGCTCCAGCTTCAAAGCCAAAACCCAAGAGGAGCACTAGGAACATCCCTGCTGAGGAGAAGAACAAGGCCCTAGTGCCTCAAGCTGCTGAAGAAGAAGATGATTCTATTGTTTTGAGGAAGTTGAAGCCCAAGATTCCAGATCACAATGATGCACACCTAATTGCAGAGAATATGAAAATCAGGAGGATTCAGGATTGAGGCTATGGAGAGAGTCTGATCCATATGCCACCAGGAGAAGGACTGCTATGGACTATAGGTTCCATACAAAGGAACATCAGGACTTCTATGAGACTGTTTTACTTGACAAGAAGCCCATAGTGTGTGACATGAGATGGGTTGATTGGAAATTCATTGAGGAAAAATGATGATCACTTCCCTGGTGTATATGACAACTTCAAGGCATGTGGAGTTGATGAATTTGTGGCTCAGAAGCTCACAAAGTGGAATGATGAGCTTATTATGCAGTTCTACTCCACAACTCATTTCTACCCAGATGGAAGGATTGTCTGGATATCTGAAGGTACTAGGTACCAGTCAACAGTTAAAGAATGGGCAAAATTGATCAATGCTCCTGAGGAGAATGAAGATGACTTGGATGTCTATGCCAAGAAGAAGAAGGATCACAACACCATGGCACATATGTACGGAGAGATCCCAGATGTTGCCCTTGAGACACACAAATTTGGATCAGTACATTACCTTCTGTCAGGTTTGCCAACAATCAACTAGATCCTCAGGCACACTCTATTGCCAAAGTCAGGTGATCACAAGATGATCAGAGGCCATGCGATTAACCTGCTTCACATATTTGATGTGCCTCAAAAGTCATGAGCCTAATTGTGGAAACCATAAAGAGAACAGCTGCAGATCAAAAGAGAAGTTGTGGGTATGCCCCATAGATCCAGGAGCTAATCAACTCCAAGATGGGCACTAGCACATATCTCTTGGACAAGGAACACATGCCCATCTACCCAGACTTTAAGGACAACACTGTGGTGATGGATGAGAATGAACCATCTTCTGTGCAAGCACAAGCAAAGAGGGACAAGGCAAGGACTGAAAAGGCTGCAAAGATGCCAACCATTGATGAGGCATCTTAGTATCTTCTGAAGAGCAAGCAGGATCAGCTTGGCTACTTGATTGCCTCCACTCCGAGGATTGATAAGGGATTGGCCACCCTGACTCAAAACCAGGAGAGCTTGGAGACGATCATGGAGCAGAAGTTCTATGATTTAGACGTGAAGGTCACTGATATACAGTCAATTGTTGAGCAACTTCAAGATGAAGTGCAGGAGAAGAAGGGCAAGTCCACCACTGATGCTTTTGCTAGAGTGCCCAGAGGATAGCGATCTGCTGCAATGCCAGTTACAGACACCAGAGCAACTTCATCTGCACCAGCTACAGCTTCAGTGCCACCAGCTCCAGCACCCACTCCACCAGCTCCATCTACATCAACTGATGCCTTCGTCCTTGAAGTCTTATCTACACCACCACCTGAAGACCAAGCCTGAGCGTCGATCTAGCACTATGCATTTTTTATGAACTTTTTGCTAACTTGTTGCCAAAGAGGGAGAAAATGTATAGATCATAGGCTTCGAGAGAGAGTGTTGCTTTTTGTTCTCTCTTATTGTTTTTTGGTTGAACTTTGTTATTTGCTTGTTTGAGATACTTTATGATTTTGTGTGATACTTGGATGATCATGTGTTTGATCATATGCTACCTTAATGCTTGTTGGATGACATTATCCTTTTATATCCCCATATGATCATTCACTTTGCTTGACGATGAGTGCATGTATTTTGATTATTATCATTTTAACCGCTCCACCAAGATGTATGTGACATGGAAGAGTAACCCATGATCCTAACTCATTGTGCATTTGCAGTCCAAAGCAAATCTTAAACTATGCACAAATTTAGGGGGAGCTCTTGCTTTTCACATACTTCTCAAAGTGACAATGTTTTTCACTCCTATTATCATTTGTCGAAGCTTTGATCTATATGTTGTCATCAATTACCTAAAAGGGGGAGATTGAAAGTGCAACTATCCCTAGGTGGTTTTGGTAATTCCTAACAACATATAGCTCATTGAGCTAAGGCTATTTCTAGATTAATATTTCAGGAAAGCTCAATGATTGGCATGGCATGGATGAGAAAAGTGGACCTCTCAAAATGCTAAGGACGAAAGGATTGGCTCAAGCTCAAAGCTCCAGACTCTACATTTTCTATTTTAGTGATCCAAGATCACATTGAGTCTATAGGAAAAGCCAATACTACCAGGGAGGGATGAGGTGTTGCTTAATGAGGCTCTTGCTCAAAATGCTTAGTGATACGCTCCAAAGCCCTCAACTACCTTCTCACATCCATATATGACCTAAACCAAAAGTCAAACTCGGCCCCACTGATTCTTTCTATCTGGCGCCACCGAGTTCAGATGTCATAGCCACTGCCACAAACCCTAGGCAAATCGGTCTCACCGATAGGGATCTCGGTCTCACCGAGATGGGATTGTAATCTCTCTGTTTCCCTTCGTAACGTTCCGGTCTCACCAAGATGAGCGATCGGTCCCACTAAGTTTACCTGACCAACTCTCTGGTTAGCTTATTAGCAAAATCGGTCTCACCGAGTTTGTGTAATCGGTCGCACCGAGATTACTTTATGCCCTAACCCGAACCATATCGGTCCTACCGAGTTGCATGTTGGTCCCACCAAAAATCCAAACAGTCACTAGCTTTGCTGAATCGGTCCGACCAAGTTTATCAATTCGGTCCCACCGTGATTGGCATGTTGTGTGTAACGGTTAGATTTTGTGTGTAGGCTATATATACCCCCTCCACCTCCTCTTCATTCACAGAGAGAGCCATCAGAACGAACCTACACTTCCAACTTACTTTTTCTGAGAGAGAACCACCTACAGTTGTGTTGAGGCCAAGATATTCCATTCCTACCATATGAATCTTGATCTCTAGCCTTCCCCAAGTTTCTTTCCACTCAAATCCTCTTTCCACAAAATCCATATCCCGTGAGAGAGAGTTGAGTGTTGGGGAGTGTCGGTGTCAAAACCGGTGGATCTCGGGTAAGGGGTTCCGAACTATGTGTATAAGGTGGATGGTAACAGGAGGCAGGGGACACGATGTTTTACCCAAGTTCGGGCCCTCTTGATGGAGGTAAAACCCTACGTCCTGCTCGATTTATTCTTGATGATATGGGTATTACAAAAGTTGATCTACCACGAGATCGGAGAGGCTAAACCCCAGAAGCTAGCCTATGGTATGATTGTATGTTGTCCTACGGACAAAAACCCTCTGGTTTATATAGACACCGGAGGGGGTTAGGGTTACACAAGGTCGGTTACAAAGGAGGAGATATCCATATTCGTACTGCCTAGCTTGCCTTCCACGCCAAGTAGAGTCCCATCCGGACACGAGACGAAGTCTTCAATCTTGTATCTTCATAGTCCAACAGTCCGGCCAAAGGATATAGTCTGGCTGTCCGGAGACCCCCTAATCCAGGACTCCCTCAGTAGCCCCTGAACCAGGCTTCAATGACGATGAGTCCGGCGCGTAGTGTTGTCTTTGGCATTGCAAGGCGGGTTCCTCCTCCGGATACACCACAGAAGAGTTCGAATAAAAGGATAGTGTCCGACCTTGCAAAATAAGTTCCACATACCATCGTAGAGAGAATAATATTTCCACAAATCTAATCTGCTGACACGTTTTGGCAACATGACATCATGCCATGGCTCGGCGATTATTCGAACCGTTTTTCTTAGCCCCGCACATAACGCGAGGCAGTTTCTTGACACGTCTTGTCAAAGCAGAGATCTTGTCCCCTTATCACTACTAGGAAAAGGCCTACTAATGGCGCACCAGTTTTGCCTACTAATGGCGCATCACTGGCGCGCCATTAGTATCACGCCATTAGTATTTATTACTAATGGCGCACCACATGTGCGCCATTAGTATCTGGTATACTAATGGCGCACCACCCAGTGCGCCATTAGTATATAACACCATGCGCCATTAGTATGCCTCCCAGGGCCATATTTAACCATGTGCTTTGGCACACTAATGGTGCACTACGGATGGATGCGCCATTAGTATACTTGGCATACTAATGGCGCACTCTGTAGTGATGCGCCATTAGTATGAATATTAGGTTTTATTTTTTTTACTTTTCTAATTTTTGCACAGGTTACAAAATGTATTATTTGACTGAATATAGACAGTAGCACACATCAACAGCAGATTCATCGAATACAATAGAAGATTAGTCTCCGAATACAAGTCATCATATTAGTCTCCGAATTCAAAAGACCGAACAAAGATAAAACATTACAAGTCTCGAGACCGCGAGTATCGAGTTTGTCGGAAGTAATACTAATCCTAAGAAGTCCTACTAATCATCATCATACAACTTCTACTCATTATTCATAACAAGTCATACGATCATCATCTTGATAGTCATCGAACCAACCCTACTTAATTGTTCTTAGCACATGATCATTAGTATTAGGCAGGACCTAAATACCCTATTTAAGTTAAAATAGCACAAAACAATATAGACCCTGACTCTCCATTATGGAGAATGGAGAACATCCTGTCTCCAATTCTTGCGCTTCGCTTCCTTTTGCTTCCAAGAAGCTCCTTACGACTGTCCATACATTTTTTCCATCCTTTGATTTTCATGTCTCCACTTCTTTTAGAAATCTCGTATGGACAGTTGAGATTCGTAGGACGACCTGGCTGTATGTTCAAAACATTAACACTACGTTTCTGATACATCATATGAGGCACACAATTCTCTGGGATTATCTATTGAAAAACATAGTAATAACTTCATAGTTAGCAATGATGTACTAGTTTTAGAAGTATGCAAAAGATGCACGGATGTCATAATAGTAAAAATCTTACCAGGGTATCTCCATGGTAGTTACCGTAGTTGAACACATGCACTAGTGGCACGTATTTACCATAATGTTGAGGAGTTTGATTGTGGATAGTGTAATTCTCAATGTCAGTACAAAATCCGACCAGATGATTTTTCTCCTTGTAAGTTGTTAATTCGGAGCCATTGGTGTAGTGGGTTTTTTCTACCATCTCTCGCACATTCTTTGAACAATAAAAATAAGCTGTCAATGGAAATAAGCTGTCAACTATTTTGAAATAAACAATATAAATTAGCTACTAACTATGTTTGAGAAACTCACATAGCGGTAGAACTGGAGGCGTATCAACAAGGACCCAAATGTCCATATTGTCTTGGTTGATGTCAGGATTACCAAGATCCATGGTGATAAGCATAGCCTTATCAAAACCATACATCTTGCAAAATGCTTCCCAATTTTTGCTACCAAAATGTGTTACACTCTCAGAATTATATAGATTTACTTCAAAGTCCACATCGTGATGAGTTCTTAGGTGAATTTTCTTTGTTTCAAAAATTTCATGGTCTCCAAAATCCATCCTCTCCAAGACATAGCGTCTTGCATGGCATGGGATAAGCTATACTCGAATTGTAAAAGATGAAAATTACACGCTGAAATAGTTGAAGTCATGCTTAATTATGAAAATAACACTTGTCGTGTACCGTTTCAACTTCGAAGGTCTCCTCGAGCTTAATGCTGAAGCGCCGATCATCGTCCAGGTGAGGCATGTCGCACAGACCTCGATTGTCGTGGCACCAGTCGCACTCCGCCGGGAGACTTGCATCGTCTGATGATGATGATGACGTATCCTACGTTCATAATTCAAAACTACATCATTTAGGGTTTGTCGACACCGAGGCATCCTAAAAGCTAAGCTTTTATCATTTAGGGTTTGTCGATGCTGAGGCACCCTAAAAGCCTAAGCTTTCATCATTTAGGTTCTTTTCGACACCGAGGCACCCTAAAAGTCAAGGTTTTATCATTTATGGTTTGTCGATGTCGAGGCACCCTAAAAGCCTAAGCTTTCATCATTTAGGTTTTGTCGACGCTGATGCATGCATTAGTCGCAAGTACCCCATATGTCCTATTTTTAGCAAAGTCATGCTAAAATTCATGGAAAATTTCGGCATGGCCTTTGCTAAAAATAGGACATATGGAGTACCCGAATTTGCTGGAACAGAAGTTAATCGACATTCCGGTAAACTCAAGGGCCTCTCGGGGTACCTGCAAATTCATCACGACACAATGGTCGGAGACAAAACCCAACAAACTATCAAGATGATCATCATCTTTAAAAGTCATTACTTGTCAAATACAGAAGAAGGAACGATTTATTTGTGACATAGTTGGCCCATACAAAAGAAGCAACACCCTGCACTAGCCTAAAAACAAGTGAAGTTTCACCCATATAAGAACAACTTTATAAAAACACAGAAGTTGCTATGTTTTTTCTACTGCTAGGAAAAACATCACTCATTGGAAATGAAAATCTCAGTACCAGCATTTTGAACTTTGAAATGAAATACAGTAGTAGTATTAGTAGTATATGGAGTAGTATCTTGTCTAGTAGTAGTATTAGTTGTATATGGAGTAGCAAGTTTTGCCTCAGAGACCGCAAAAGCTATGTTTTTTCTCAATTCAGATAGCTAAGTGGAAAACCACGTCAAGTCTTGTTTTAATACTCTATTTCTCAATGCATGCAATTGGTTTCATCTGGACTACATCATAGAACCAGCAATAAAGGACACTGAAAAAATATATAGAGATGCCTACGGTTCCTATCCTTGAGTAGCATGATTAGAGATGAGTAGACCTCCTAAAGGTGTCATAAGCACCTGCTGTTACTCTTGGAAACAATGCAAACATGTAAAAGTTATTACTGTTGACAATACTACTCAAATATCCAACTATCATGACACAAGGCATGATAATCCATCTAATCTAATGAAATCTAAACTCAACTTGATCATGGTTCATGCCCTCAGACACATCAGCACCTCAAGAATGCCATGAAAAAAATGAAAAGGACCAAGACAATCACCACACAGGTGAAGAGAGAACTCGGGGCCTCTTTGACAAAAATGAAAAGGACCAATACAATGAAAAGGACCAGTGAGATGAAAAAACTAAGGTAAGGGGGGACATCAAAACGCAGAAGTGCATAACATAAGCTCACCGACATAGACACACATAACAGCCGCACAACAGCATAGACATTAAACATGTGCAGAGATCACAATCAACAGAGGCATAACAGTAGAAATTACAGGTGTAGATTTCTTTGTTCAACAAACTTCCTATCAGTCCAACAATGTTTCTGAATCTAAACTTTTTCAGTTAACAGAACCTAAACCTGACAATGTTCAGTTAACAGAAGGGAGGGGGGAGGGGAACCGGTGCAGCTCACTGAGAGGAAGATGATGGCGAGCTCGTGCGGGGATCGACGGTGAGGCCGCGGTGGCCAGAGGTGGAAGAAGGCACAGACGCCCTAGATGGTGGAGGCGTCAGTGTCGTAGAGGTGCCGAAGACCTTGCCCTGCGAGACAGAGAAGGGGCCGTCAGCCCCGGCGCAGGCGGGGGGCAAGGGGAGGAGGAGGAGGGGAAGGGGAGTAGGAGGGTCAGGGGGGCGTATGGTGCTGCGTCGTTGCTCGGCGCCGACGGCGAGGAGGAAGGCGAAGACGTTGAGGGTCGGGGCGGCGGGGGTGGGGGCAGCGGGGGTGGGGGCGCGAGGGCGCGTGGGCGGCGGGCTTGGAGTCCGGCGGGGGTCGGGGCGGTGGCGTCGTGGGTCTGGCGAGGGAGATAGGGACGAAAGGGGATCTCTGGCGAGGGAGAGGGAGGACTTAGCTATAGGGGGAAGCTTACTAATGGCGCACCACCCGTCGGTGCACCATTAGAAATCTTTTTTTAGATAGCAATGGCGCACCCACCGCCGGTGCGCCATTAGAAATCTTTTTTTAGATAGCAATGGCGCACCACCAGGCCGGTGCGCCATTAGTATATTTATTTTTAATAAATGAATATGAATATGAAACAGTAATATTTTTTTATAAAAATAGTAATAATTGTTGTTTAACAACAATTGTAGTCTACAATTTTTTATAATTATTTTTTAGAAAATGAATATGAATATGAAACAGTAATAATTTTTTATAAAAACAGTAATAGTTTTTTAAAAAATAT